>NC_074710.1:18101577-18281041 GCF_024334085.1 Lutzomyia longipalpis | reverse complement strand
AAGCAGTGGTCATACAGCTACCAATTCCAATGGCAATTTCTTAAGCAAATGTTAGAGTTTTTCAGGGAAAAGAACATTCTAAAACATTGGGATTTATTCTGTTAAAAATCTCTTGAGATTTTAAGAATTTGTTTTTCTCTTTAACCTATTAGTTCTCGCCCCTAGATCCCTTTGTATGTAATTTTGCAAAATATTTTTAGATACCTAGACAAAGAGAATTCATTTCCTAGATCTCAGAACTATTTTTGTAGAATATTTCGGACTTTTCGTTCTCGAGGTATTCAACTCCCGAAAAAAATCTTTTTGACCTCTAACAGATGTCTTGGAAAGGATCATGTTTAATTTTTTTTTTTTTGTAAATTTTGGTAACTGAAATTGTGCCAAATAAGATTTCATTGTAGAAATATTTAAAAATTTTTCTAATTTTCCATAATTTCACTCCCGGAATTTAATAGAAAATCCCCCGGACAAAAAATCCATCTTAAAAAGTGCAGAGGTTATGAAATTGGTGTAAAAACGTATCCTTTTTGTAAGATATCCTATTTTCCGTGATCGAATGTAAAACTAGGATAATTGTAGAATCTAAAAAGTCACAATCAGCTAAAATTTGAAAAGAATTTATTTCATGAGAATTCAAGAAAAACTATCAATTTTTTCTAGTGTTTATTTCTTGACGTGATTTTAAATTAGCTTTTGATAGGAGCTGGAGAGCTCCCTCCGGGGGCGTCAAGGGTGCATATCATCCCAAGAAAAATGCAATTTTTACCAGAGCTTTTGGCGAATCACCACGCCTTCTTCTCTGGTCAATTTTTGTCTACAGAAGAATTTTTTAAAGATATTTTGAATGTTTTAGCTGTGTTTCTTTCAGACACAGCTTTTGTGTACCGAGCAAAATCGAAAGTCGTCAGATCGGGCTCAAACTTAGGATGAGCACGAATTAGGGTCCCCACATTCCAAAAAACGTATGCGCCAAAAATAAGTTTTTTTCCGGCCGGCCGTAGGGCCGTCCGTCCGTCCGGCCGGACCATAAACTTAAATTGCAAGAGAACGGTGATAGATAGAGACTTGCGGTAAACGGCAAAGTTTAAATATCGACTGGAAGGCATCCGATTATGACGTCAAATTTTACCCCCCTCCCCTCCGTCCGCCATTTTGAATAACCTCAAAATTTTGTTTTCGCTATATCTCAGCCCCTGTAATAGCTAAAAATCTGAAATTTTTATATGTTGTAGGGGACATCAATACCTTTCCAACGATACCTCATTTTTGAAAATCGGTCAAGCCGTTTAGTCAATATGGCCGCCACAATTTTTCATCGAAAATCGACCATAACTCGAAAACGGCTTGACCGATTTTGATCAACCCGAGGTCAAATGAAAGATCTCAACAAACCCTACAACTCTCTAGAACATCAGAAGTTTCAAAAGTGACCGCTAGAGGGCCAAAAATCAAAAACAAAATTTTCGATTAGTTTTCGATGAATAGCTGACCATATTATCTAAGTTCATGCCAAAAATGAAGAAAATCTATGGATCCGTTCTCGAGATATAGCCTTCCAAAGTTGGCATGTCATATCTCGGGTTCTACAAGTTCGATCTTGATCAACTCAAGCTCAAATGAAAGGTTTCAAGAATCCCTACAACTATATAGAACATTTCAAGTTCCAAAAGGTTCCGCAAGAGGCGCTAAAGTCAAAAACAAAGTTTTCTAAAATTTCGAACTCGAATTTTTCGAAAATGGCGACATAATTTTTTTTTCATTTTTCGATATGTTATAGCTGACTTCAAGACCTTTCAAACAAAAAAAAATTTATGAAAATCTATGGATCCGTTCTCGAGATATAGCCTTCTAAAGATTTCTTAGGGTATGACTTTTCTACAGTGGGACCCCAGTACAACGACCGCTTGGTTATACTACTCACGCGCATTGAAAATAATGAGTGAGAAGAGTACATCCGAGTGGTCGTTGTACTGGGGTCCCACTGTACTTTTCCCGACTTTGCGCGTATTTAAACTGATTCGCGTTCTAGTTTGCTCTCACAAAATAGGTACACTGAAAGAAACACAGCTCCCGTAAGCTTGGTCAGCTTACCAGTACATTTCTTTGTGATTCAAGTGGAAAAATTGGATTTTCTTTGATGATTTTTCAATAATTTTTTATTCCTTAAGAGATAATTCAGGTTGAAATTGTTTTCTCGACCCAGAGCAAGTCTCATATATACCTGAATAGCCTCCTTTCAAGTTCTATTCTAACTATTTGACATTTTCTTTCCAAAGTTTAACGTTTATTTGACATTAATTCTAACGTTTGAATTTACAGTAGTCGAGAATTTTTAATTAACCCTTGAAATTTTCTTTCTAATGTGTTATAGTTCTTTTTTAACGTTAGAAAATCCCTTTTTAAATTTCAATTTCGTGCAATTTTTCCCTTTGAAATAGTTTCGTTGGATTAGGAACAAATATTCAAAGGAAAAGTATAAACTTTAAACGTTTTTAAGCACTCAAACATCCTTTCTGGCTACGTCACTGTAATATTGCTTCTTAAAATTGACCTAAATTCAAAATCTTAAAGAACATTTAACTTTTTGGCTCTTATCTACGTTCCAGGGGTCTTCCTACTCCCAGCTTTTCAGCATTTTGTCTTAACAAAATACGCCTAAATAAAACCTTAAAAAAAAAGATATAAAAATTAAAACTTACCTGCAATTGAGCCTTCATCTCTTTCTTTTGTGCCATTGACACTGGCATTGATTTTATTTCGTGAATCTCCTCCCAGATTCTCTCCTCATCCGTGAGATTTTCTTTAAAAGAAAAATTTTGCAATAAAAAATGATTTTTTTTGAGCAATTTTTGTTGTTTTCTACCTGAGAGATCAGGAAGCATTGCAACCTGAACTTCCTGATTGTGTTGTCCTGCACGAAAGGTGGAACTTCGACGTGTTGCTGTGGCGCTCTGTCGTCGTCTACTGGTACGATTGTCCAGTTGACCCTGACGGACCCTTCGTGTTGTAGCTGAAAAGGATATTTCAACATTTTTATTTATTTTTTGTTCTTTTACATGTGGCAACAATCTTTTGCTTGGAAGTGTTTGCTCTGCACATTGATTGGAAATAAATGGGGCAAATAGATGCAAAAACATCCTATTAAGATCATCTTCTTGACTCTGTGATGAAGTGAAGAAGACTCACAAACAAGAAGAAGGTTCAATGACTCATTCAATTAGCTAATGATTGTGCCCAACGTCAGTGAATCACGCCCTAGTTTTCTTTTTTTCTCTTCAGCTTACCATATCTATTCTGCTTCGATGGTAACAGGGTGGCAATGGCAGCTGGATCACGTTGCATTCCTTCCCAATCTGCACCCACTGGGTAGCTTTCTTGATAAAATTCCCCACCAGCTTCCTCCCATCCTTGAGTTTTGCTACTTGAGCGTGATTTGCGATCCTTCCCGCCGCTACTGGACATCCTTCTCTGTAATTTTCTCTCTCTCTTTTATTGGTTCTGCTGCACTTCTGCCGGAAGAGGAATTAAGGAAGATTTTAAGGAAAATCCCGGAAAACAATAAAAAAATCTTCTTACCGGAAGTTTGACTCTTTAACTTTTTTCTTCCCCTTTTAATTAACGTCTCTTCACAAGTTGTCGGTACATTTCCTGTCCTAGTTGTCGTGCTATCGTGACCACTTCATACCACAATTGCGTGGTATCTTATCAGAAATCTCAAAAGTTGCGACATGACAGCAAAAAATTCCTTTTTCCCGAACTCTTGACCTCTTTGGGTTTGTTTTCTTTATTTTTTCCCTTCTTCTCCTTCACTTCTGCCACCTCCTACTGCGCCCCGTGTGCCCCCAATGACGCACAAACATCACCAGTAGATGGCCAATTAGGCTGAGAACTTTCTTTTTTGCAAATTTTCTCTGTTAAATTGCTTTTATTGCAGGTAAAAGGAAATTATTTATTTTTTTCAAGTCTTGTGATTTTTGCACGTCAAAACAAAATTATTCGTCGACGAAATCAGCGGTGGTTTTAAGTGTTTCAAATAAGAGGGAGTATACGATTCTTGGTGATAGCAACGACGATTTTATCCCGGCTGGACTTGTATTTTGGCTCTGCCTTGGGAAAAATTAACCAATTTCGCTGCTTGCAATAGCAAATATCGTATAAAGATGCAGCAGATATGATAATTGCTGTTGCAACCAGCGATTTTTGGTAAATTGGATAACTAAGCCAACTACTTAATCGCAATTTAATGAGAAAAAACTCTTTTTTGGGGCTCCAAAATCGATATGGATGCTCAGGGTACCCCGGGGAGCTTCAGTAAAAATTTGGGGGCGCAACTCGTCGGTTATTTTTCGGAATTTGTTCATTTTTTGGTGGGAATTTTGAGCGTTTTGAATTGGCGATGCCAATCGACGCGACGTCGCTTCCTGGTCACAAAAAATACAATTTTTCCGTGAAAATTTAACGGAAAACGCCAGAAAATTGCGAAAAACCTTCTGTGCGAGTGAAACAGCATCAGTGACGTGTATCCGTCTCATTTTCTGTTGAGCAAACAGTACCAGACGTCAAATTCAAAAAGTAAAAATAATTTATAAAAATTCTAAAGAAAATTGACTCAAAAATCGCTCAAATGTGTTGATTTAGACGTGAAAACTTAACCCAGTTTTCCATTTTTAAGGTCCTAACGCTCCTAACGTTATTAGAATTAATAGAAGACAAGAAATAAGACAAAATCACGTCATTTTCATCCTCTTTTCCATTTAGATTCTAATTGAACGAAAATAAAAATTAAAATTTGTATACGAAGGACAAATTTGGCCATTGTGGCCAAGTGAATTAGCTAATAAAATGCTTAATATTAAAGAAAAATTATATTCGTAACTTACCTTTTAGGTTAAATATGAATAGTAGACACTGATTTCCGCTAAAACGAGATTTTAATTTAAGAAAATCAATTTTTTATTACTTCCTAGAAAACAAATTTTGCCAATAATTGATCAATTATTGAGCTAAATATTGAGTGAATGTAGATCCGCATAGAGGATCAATTACTGAGCAATCAGTATCAATCAATTAGAGCAATTAATCGATTGATCAATATTTGATCAATGATCAATCAATTATTGATCAATTTGATTGACTCAATTAAAATTGATCATTTATTGACTCAATTATTTGTTTACTGGATTTTTATCGAGTTTTTAAGGAATCACGAATCTTCTCAGACAAATACGTAAATTTTGAACCTTCCAGCGACGTTTAGACCATTTTTTTAGCTGTGTTTCTTTCAGACACAGCTTTTGTGTACTGAGCAAAATCGAAAGTCGTCAGATCGGGCTCAAACTTGGGGGGAGCACGAATTAGGGTCCCCACATTCCAAAAAACGTATGCGCCAAAAAAAAATTTTTTCCGGCCGTCCGTCCGTCCGTAATATAACGCTAAATTGCGAGAGAACGGTGATAGATAGAGACTTGCGGTAAACGGCAAAGTTTAAATATCGACCGGAAAACATCCGATTGTGAGGTCAAATCCACCCCCCCCCACCCCCCGTCCGCCATTTTGAATAACCTCAAAATTTTGTTTTCGCTATATTTCAGCCCCTGTAACAGCCAAAAATCTGAAATTTTGATATGTTGTTGGGGCCATCAAGAGCTTTCCAACGATACATCATTT
This sequence comes from Lutzomyia longipalpis, assembly GCF_024334085.1. Taxonomy (NCBI): domain Eukaryota; kingdom Metazoa; phylum Arthropoda; class Insecta; order Diptera; family Psychodidae; genus Lutzomyia; species Lutzomyia longipalpis. Next base: position 18,275,374 of record NC_074710.1, on the reverse strand, counting down.
TCGAAAATCGGTCAAGCCGTTTAGTCAATATGGCCGCCACAATTTTTCATCGAAAATCGACCATAACTCGAAAACGGCTTGACCGATTTTGATCAACCCGGGGTCAAATGAAAGATCTCAACAAACCCTACAACTCTCTAGAACATCCGAAGTTTCAAAAGTGACCGCTAGGGGGCCAAAAATCAAAAACAAAATTTTCGATGAGTTTTCGATGAACATCTCGAAAACGACGACATAAATTTTTTTCATTTTTTGATATGTTGTAGTTGACCATATTATCTAGCTCCATGCCAAAAATGAAGAAAATCTATGTCTCCGTTCTCGAGATATAGCCTTCCAAAGTTGGCATGTCATATCTCGGGTTCTACAAGTCCGATCTTGATCAACTCAAGCGCAAATGAAAGGTTTCGTGAAACCCTACAAATGTCTAGAACATTGCAACTTCGAGAAATGACCGCAAGAGGCGCTAAAGTCAAAAACAAAGTTTTCGAAAATTTCGAACTCGAATTTTTCGAAAATGGCGACATAAATTTTTCTCATTTTTCGATATGTTATAGCTGACTTCAAGACCTTTCAAACAAAAAAAAATTTATGAAAATCTATGGATCCGTTCTCGAGATATGGCCTTCTAAAGATTTCTTAGGGTATGACTTTTCAACTTTTCCCAACTTTGCCCGTATTTAAACTGATTCGTGTTCTAGTTTGCTCTCACAAAATTGGTACACTGAAAGAAACACAGCTCCCGTAAGCTTGGTCAGCTTACCAGTACATTTTTCTCATCAATCTCTTTTAAAATTCAATATTTTGCATTTTTTTATGGAAAAATTTTAAATTTTTCGTGTTTTATAAAAACCTAAAGAATATATTAAAGAAAAATCTGTCAAAACGTCGCTGGTGCAAATCCGCAAAAAAATTCATTCACAGCGAATAAAAAAAAATGCAAATGTTTTTTTTCCTCAGTGATATTACATATTCTTTTAGTGAAATGAATTCATTTTTTATACATTTTTTTTTCATTTAAAATACAATACTAATTGATAAATTTTGTAAACATTCAATGGAATCAATTCAGTTAACGACCTGAAGTGGCTGAAGTTTGTCAAAATTACAATTTATATTATATAAAGAACATTTTTCCCCTAAAAAAACCAATTTTCCGTTTTTTCTGCATTTCTTTTACTAATTTAATTCAAAAAGAAAAAAAAGAAATATTTGTTTTTTTTTGTAATATCCTGGCGATGATTTGCAAATTAATTATGCAAATTTCTATTTATTTCACGAAATAATTTTTGCAGACGCAAAAAACACTTAATAAATTGTTTTGTGTGTAAGATTTCAATTTGTTTTGTTTGTAGTTTTAAACGGAAATTAATAACTCTTTTGATCCACATTTTTTTAATCTTTCATTTTATACTAAATTCTCTCTTTCTCCCTTTTTTGTATCATCCTCCGTGTTTTTTTTTTTAACCATTAAAAGTATAATTTTTCCGTTTTTTTTTGTTTAATTTGTTTGTTTTTCCTTTTTCTCTTGAGAAGAAAAATCTGTGCTCATCATGTTTTTTTTTTCTTTTTTTATGTTGCAATTAACTGGAAAAGAAATAAATTAAAAAAAATAAATTAATAAGTTTTTAAATAAAAAATCATTAAAATGTTAAAACTTACAGATTTGACGGTTGCCTTTATGAAATCCTTCTTGTGTGATAAATCAAATTGTGGAAACTTTGCGTAGACTTGCTTGCAGACAGTTTTCATTGTAATTTCCTCCAGATTAGCATCATCCAGTATTTCCTTCACGTACCCCTTGATCTCATCATCCTGCAAAGTCGTCAAAAATTCATTTAAAAATTCAATAATTTTTCAAAATAAAAAGAAAATTTAAGATTCTTTAAAGGAACAAACCGTAGGGAAGGTTGTCTTGGACTTCTTAGCAAGAGGTTCATCCTCTGAGGCATCTTCCTTATCATCCAACTCTGGTTCCTCCTCCTCCTCCTCTTCACTTGTGGTCTGCTCCTTTGTAGCCTTTGTAGTCTTTGCAGCAGCGCGCTTTGGACGTCCTTTTCCTTTAATTATTTATTTATCAAATTTTCAATAAAATAAATTTTAAATAAAAATTAAAAATTTTCTCCTTAAAAAAAAGTTAAAAATAGTGTTGCCTTGCATTGGGGAGCGCCACAAAGGGGCTCTGGTATACTCCCCCAGTAACCTCAACCCCCGTCCTCACACAATCTAATAGAGCACCTACTACTCTGAACCGAGGCTGAGCTACGACTAACTCTCTCTAAGAGACTAAGACTCACTATCTAGCGAATGCTAACCTGCTCATGGAGTGAGTACCCTTAGATTGGCGGTAACTAACAGCTGCCCACCCCCTGGCGACGATCTTCTACCCCCTGGGGCTGTATTCTCTTAGCAGGAGAATATCACGCCGGTGATAAATTCCTGTGAAACTTTTCACAATCTCGTTTTCCCCGAACTTCGAATTTGTATTCTGTTGCGGGGAGTGAAAAGTAGATGACAATTTTGGTGTAGAGCTTTTTCGAAGATGTCAAATCCAAAGCTCTCTTATGAATTATTGGGTGATTTGCACTAATTATCGCCTCAAATCATTCTAAAACTCAAAAATAATAAGAATAAATAATTTTGTAGTGTTGTTTATTAGTTTAAGTGCAAATAAAATGGGCATTATTATTCATAGCAGATTGCGGGAGAAGGGGAAAAAGTAAACATAACCTCAAATGATATTTTGGCACTGAATTTGTCATGGCGGGAATTTTATAATTTGAATTCCATGGTATAATCCAAAAATTAAATGCGTAAATTATTATGTTATTTCAATTTTCTCCATCTCAAATAGCACTAGAACCTATCTCCATGATGGAGCAATGCTATTTTAGTGGGTTTTACAATATTTCATTACATTTTATAAGAATTTTTATACTTTTCCCCGCAAAAAGTTGAGGAGAAAAACATAACCTCAAACCATGAGCGTGATAATATCGCTGGGATATTTTCATCTCTTGCAGAATACGATTTCGTGAAAAGCTTTCATGAATTTATCACGGGATAATTCTCCCGCTTAGAGAATACAGCCCCTGGGCATGAATTCTCTAAGAGTGAAAAACTCTCGGGATAAACTCCCGGAGACTTTGCAGGGAAAAAGTGAGGAAAACTTCACGTGAGCATGATCCTCTAAGAAAAATAATGCATCCGTGGTAAACTCCCATAAGATTTTCCCGGTTCTCACGTTTCTTTTAAAGCGCTAAAGTTTTCTGGAGTTTATCACAGGAGTTTTTCACTCTTAGAGAATTCATGCCCAGGGGGTGGGCAGCTGTTAGTTACCGCCAATCTAAGGGTACTCACTCCATGAGCAGGTTAACATTTACCGGATAGTAAGTCGGGCGCTACAAAAAGAAGAAAGAAAAACAAACCTTTAGCGGGTGACGGGGTTGTTGTTTTGGACTTTGCATTTCCGGGTGTTTTGTTATTTTTGTTGACTCGCCCCCCTTTCTTGACTTTCTTCTCACTCTCCTCACTCTCCACATCGGACTCCTCCGTGTCACTTTGTGCCCTCTTCTTGCGTGCCGGTGGTCGCGTTGTAGCTGCTGCTGCTGCACGCCCACGACGTCCACGTCCTCGCTTCGGTTCGTCACTCTCCTCCTCCGACGTGACACTCTCCTCCTCACTCTCAGATCGTTGGCGTTTGCTACGTCGCACCGGACGACCCCTCTGCCCACGTGGTGGCCCCCGTCTCTTCCCAGCATCGGAATCTGAACCGCCACCCGATGGATTGTACTGCCAATGAAACAAATAAAAAATTATTTTTATAAAATTCCAAAATTCTTTTTAAAAAAAAAGTCAATTCAAAGTAACTTTGCACTGAAACTCCGCCTTTTAAGTAGAAAAAAATTAAGATTGGGCCTAAATTAACCAATAAATAATCTCGTGAAGTTTGCTAATTAATCAGATTTTTATAGTGGATGCAACAAGGGGATTGTTGGCAACTCCCCCAGTAACCTCCGACCCTCAACCACATACAGTTTTATGTAAATTTTTACTGTATGACATTAAAATTTTAAATTTTTGATGCGTTTTTGGTCTTTGATGCTGCTTTTCTTTACCCTTTAGCGTCCAACGTGAAACATAAAAACATTGAAACATGCGCTCTTTTATCGCGATTTTTATTCTATGAATTTTTTTTAGAGGACTTTTCTCAGTCAGAACGTCTTCTTTGACCCCTTATGCGTGAATTTGATGCATTTGTAACATGGAAAAACAATTACATTAATAAATAATTGAAAAAAAAAAAATGTTTCACGTTTGGGTCAGCGTATGACCCAAAAAAAAGATAAAGGGTTAACGTTTGACATTTATTTTAGAGCCTGACATTCTTTTAAGTTTGACGTTTACTTCCCTAACGTATGACAATTATTTCTTTATTATTTGACATGTTTTTTTCATTTCATTTAATAATTATTATTCAGAGTTCGTTGATTTTTTTTAAAAATGCTTAGGACCTTTAGCACTTATTTTTAAAATTTGATGTTTTCTATGCTTGACTGTTTTTTTTTTTTATTTTTAGGTATTTTTTATGTAAGAAGAAATTGTAATGATAACGTTTGACACTTTTATTCTAAATTTCAGCATTTTCTAACGTTTGACGTTATTTTTTTTAACGTCTGACTATACTAACTTTTTTACATTCGACGTTTCTTTTAAAGATGCTTTATTTTCATTTCGAAAATTGAATGTTTTGTTTTAAAACGTTTGAAAATCCTCTTTCTACATTTTCTATCGTAGTTTTTAACATGAAAATAATTTGTTTAATGTTTCATTATGAAAAGGGAAAGTGAAAAGATCTAATGACCGAAATACCCTCCAATAATCTATACCTGAAGAAGGAGACAAACGTCTCCGAAGTCGTATGTTTTACTCCCACAAAATAAGTTTTTTTTCACCTCTAATGAATAGCGATGATGAAATTTCTGAAATTTGTTTGAAATATACCTCTAAATCGTGAAAGATTTATATAAAGCTAATTAAATTTTTATATGGAACGATGAAAACGGTGATATTAGATAATTTCCTATCGGACAGTGAAGAATTTGTTAAAAAAAAGTTAATTATAGATGAATAAAATTAGATTTTCTATTAAAATTGTTTGGTGATGCAACTTCAGAGCGTTGTTTATTGAATGAAACATCCTTTGATGAAAAGTTTTATCTTCATGTTTTTTTTTAAGGAGTTCTAATTCCATGAGCAGGTTAACATTTGCTGGATAATAAGTTAATACACTACGAGGAATTTTCTGCTTCTTCTTCTTCATTTACACTTCAACTAGTAATTTTAGCTGCTTTGCTATTGGTTAATGAAGCTTCATGAGCTCCACCCACCCATATTCATTCAAACTGGTGGAGATTAAGTGCAAAGTACATTTGAATAGACATTTTCTTTGGATTTTTGGTAACTTCTGCTTAACCCTTTCAGATCTGCGATCAATCTAGCGAGCTAATTGAACTAAATACAATTTTTGGGGGTTCCTTTGAGCTCAAATAAGACATTTTTGGCAAAAAATCCCAACTCAAAAATTTTCAGTTTTTCGTCATTCCTGATCTTGTGACTCTTTGAAGATGTCCTTTTGTGGTCATAAAATGATCAGGGATTGTAAAGACAAATTTCTTCCTTTTGTTGAAATATTTTCAAGAATTTTTTCTCAATATTTCACGTTGTCTAAATCGCTATAACTCTGGTTCTATTTGAGCTGCAGCCTATAATGACCATGTTTTGGAAACGTCTGAATCTGGACAATACACTAGGAAAAAATTTAATCCGATAAAATTATTTTTTTAATGAAAATTTTTACGTCAAAAATTACACATTGTTTTTTTTATTTTTGACCCATAGATATTCTTTTAATTGGTTTGCAATGTTCTAGAGAGTTGTAGAGTATTGCAAGACCTTTCCAACGATAGGTCAAACACCTTTGTACGTTACGTAGAACAGGAGATATGAGCTTCTAAAGAAAAACCTAAAAATGGCAATATCTCAGGTTCTAGGGTACCTAGGAAGTCAAATGACCTATCGTTGGAAAGGTCTTGATGCCAGCTATAACATACTAAAATTTCAGCCACCTACGACAAACTTTAGATTACATTATAGCTCAAAAGGACGCCATTTTGAAAATTGGCCGCCATATGCTTTTTAGCGGACGAAACCAAACCGCACTCATTTTCCTTCCTTTATATGCCCTAAGGAACACTTATGCCAATTTTCAGCTTTCTAGCACTGCCTGCAGTCTTTTGCCGTGAATTTAAATTCATAAAATAACTATACAAAATGAAACATTTTCAAAATCGAGCCTTTGGGTCGGCGTATGACCCAATGGACGTTAAAGGGTTAAAATCGTCACTTGCATTTGTCGTATAAAACGTTTTTTTTTGTATGAAGTTTCCTGAAAAATAAAAGAGAAAATTCCTCACATCAGATCCACTGTCTGAATCCTCCTTCTTGCGCTTCTTAGTCTTGGCGAATCGTTCATCGCTCTCATCGGAGCTGGAATAGTCTGGATTGAAACCACGTCCGGCTGTGGAACGTTTCGGTCGTCCGGATGTTGTTGTTGTTGCCTTCCGCGATCGACGGGGTTCCTCTTCGCTCTCCTCTTCGGGTTCTTCCTCTTCAGCCTCCTCGGGCTCATCTTCGGGCTCATCCTCACCTTCTGGTGCCAAAAGGAAACCACAAATTCGCTCAGCGAGATCCTTTTGACTACCCTTCTTGTCCAGCGTGAGGACATCGCATACATTCCGCAGTAGCTTCACATCGTGCTTCTGGGCAGCTTCTAGCTTCTCCTTGTACTCATCGGAATCCCCGTCGAATGTGAAACCAGCAAATTTGCGCAAATTCTTCTTAATCATTGTTGCTTTGCCAGCTGTATTGAAGCAGATCTGAAAGGAAAAAAAGTTCCTTTTTGAATTTCTTCCTTCCCGGATGGATTGATTATGAGGAGGAACTCACCTGATGCAGAGTCTGTAGCCCATCGGCTTTCGTATTTGTGATGTTGGCGTCAATTTTTGCAATTTGCCCCAGCGGTATGGCACTCGGATCTGCTTTCTCCTCCTGCTTGCTCTTCTTTGCTGCCGCTGCACCCCCTTTGGGTTTTTCCTCCTTCACTTTCTCACTATTTTCCTTCTTCTCTGGACTCTTATCGGCAGAATTCTCCTTCTCCCCATTATCCTGTTCATCATCCTCCGTTGTTCCTGCTTCGGATTTCCCATCAACTTCCTGCTTCTCATCTAAATTTTTCACAAAAATAAAAAAAAAATTCGGAATTAAAAAAAAAAGATCTTTTCCAGGTCACACCGAAAGTTCCGGTTCCGGTAAAAAAAAAACAAGTTGTAACACTTTTTTTTTATCTTTCTCACCTAAATTCTTTTCCTTGGAATCGCCATCATTTTTCTGATTTGCAGCGTCTTTTGAATTTTCGCTGTTCTACAAGAAAAATTCCGACGAGAAGATTTTTTAATGCATATTTTGGTGAAAAATCATTTAAGAGGGAAATTATTTTCAATTGTGTAAACAGCCACACAAACACACGGAAAGGGTGGCGATGTGTCAAAAAATGTTGCGCCAATTTTCACAGCATTTACACAAAATTCTAATGAGATTTTCACAATGCCACCTTTCCGCATACTTATGTGTGTCCCAACATATTTTCCCATTGGTACATTTATGCAAAATTCAATGAAAATATGGAAAATTTTTACTTACGGCGTCCATTTTTGAGTTTTGGGTGGCTTTTTAGGGTGCAATTGGCAAATGCATTGGAAGCCATCCAAATGCCCCCAAACCCACCCAAAACACCCAAAATCATCCCCTTCGCTCCATCTTCGAGTACCCATCGTGGGATGTTCGGGTTTCCCGCCTTGCGGTACTTTGGGGAATATTTGTGTTTTCCGTTCTCACACACACTTTGAATCGGAAAATATCTGCCGAATTTCTGTGGAATTTTGCAGAAAAAATCTTGATATCTGAAGTTTTTCTAACCTCCAAAAAAACAAACAAAGTGACATAACCTTAAAAAAAAACTTGCGGAAGTGCTCTGTTTGTTTACATATTTTCTCAAGGAAAATCCTTTAATTTTCGCCAAGGTAAGAGTCTTTTGTGATAAAATTCATCACACAAATGTTAATTAATATCTTCTTTGACTTTTGTTTGCAGCCAAATGTCATCAGGACTGGAATCCTACATAAATAACACAGTGTCAATAATAACTGCCGATGGCAGGAATTTCGTGGGGACACTGAAGGGATTCGATCAGACCATCAATGTAATCCTCGATGAGTCACACGAACGCGTCTTCTCCCCCACAACGGGCATTGAGCAAGTTGTCCTTGGTCTGCACATCATCCGCGGTGACAATATAGCTGTTATTGGGCAAATTGACGACGCTGTGGACAGTCGATTGGACTTCTCCTCAATACGAGGAGAGCCTCTTGGGCCAGTAGTTCATTAGGAAAGGAAAAGAAACCACAATGCAGGCTCCTTTAAGTACACAAAATCTCTATTCCAAAAAACAATTCACAAAAAATACTTGTTAAGTCTACACATCCGGATACATCAGAGCGGTGGAATGTGGGCTGGAAACATTAGCATCCAGCAGCGTACGAGGCTCACAGCTGTCCGGGAGGCATTTATCCTCGCCCCGCTGCCGGAGGACGGAACAAAAATAATTTGGGGATGAAAAGAGAAAAATAAATTTCCGGGTGAGTCCTCTCTAAACGATATTTATCTGAATTTTAATGGTTAATGTGTCCCGGAGGATGAATCCACGTCTCTCAATGTCTGTAATAGAGGCATATTCCAAAAAGCCAAAGCCACGGGGACTGATACCCTCTTGCGTGGGACGATGAAAGGCCAAAATCTCCGGTTTGGACATTATTGTATCAGTTTGAGATTCATGGAAGTTTCTGAAAAGAGAAAGAAGGAACATTTAGGAATCATTTTTAGCACTGTATTCTCTTCAAAGTTACTTTGCACTCAGGCTTCATCGGGCTGACGATTTTTTTGAAAAGTTTAACTGCTTTTTTTTTTAAAGTGATTTGGTTATTTTCTAACGTTTCATACAATGACCGTCATTCTAACCTTTTGACGTTTTAAAACGTTGTACGTTTTTTTTTTATTGACATTTTATTTCCACTCTTGGTATTATTTTGGCGAATGTTAGACGTTCATTTTTTTAATGTCAAAAATTCGTATTGTAATTTTTGACATTTATGTTAATTGACGTTTCTTTTCAGATTTAAAATTTATTTTCTAACGTTACAATGTTATTTTTCCTACATCTGACATTTCTAACGTTTAGAAATGTCACAAGTTTAACATTTCTTTGCGACATTTGACATTTATTGAATAGTTTGACATTAGCGTCGGTTTCTTCATAATATTCAGTGTTTATTCTAATAAATAGTCTAATTATTGAATAAATGTTAAATGTCGCAAAAAAAAAGTTGAACTCGTGACATTTTTGAGGTAGGAAAAATAACATTGTAACGTTAGAAAATAAATTTTAAATCCTTGAAAAGAAACGTCAATTAACATAAATGTCAAACATGTTAGAACGTTAGACGATTTTTTTTCAATGTTTGATTTTTTTCTGCAAAATTTGAATTTTAATAACATTAGACGTTTGACGTTAATTTTGAAACATTTGACATTTACTTTTATACTGACGTTTCTTTTTTAAAGTCTTTATGTTCATTTTCTAACGTTGAACTTTTTTTTTCGACGTTTGAAATTTATGCTACGAAGTTACACATTTCTCTAACGTTTTCTACATTTAAAAGAAAATAGTTTGGCTGTTATTTTAAGGTTAGACGTTATTTTTTTTAACTTTGACGGTGTCCAGCCCATTAAACATTAAAACGAAGAAGAAGAAGACGTCATTCTTTCATTGTTTGACATTTCATTTACACCGTTTGATTTTTTTCTAATTTTAGACGTTCATTTTCAAACGTAAGACATTTGTTTTTCAACGTCAGACATTTGATTTTTATTGTTTGACATTTTGCATTAATATTGACGTTCCTCTTTGTAAGGTTGGTGGTATTTTTTTTTTTTAAATTCAACGATTTTATTTACTCCGATTGAATTTTTCGTAGATTTGACGATATTTTTAAACGTTTGAAGTTTATTTCAATATTTATGGTGCTTTTTAGGGGTTTACGAAGATTTTTTGAATGTTACAAAATGAACATCTAAAATATTTGAATGAATGCCAAAAAGACGTTAGAGAAATGTCAAAGAGGTAAGAATATATGTCAAACAAATGTCAAATAAGTAAGAGGGAAATCATCTTTTAGATGTAACCCGATATTATCTCGATATTATTATCATAAAAATAAGTCAGAATAAATGTCAATGAGAATTTAAGAACGTTCATTTTCTTACGTTAGATCCTATTTTTTCACCGTTTAACATTTACAACGTTTTAAATTTTCCTTAAAATGTGACATTTCTCCTTAACGTTTGAAATTTATTTCAAAGTTTGAAATTTCTCTAACGTTCTGATATTTTTAATGATTTGCCGCTTATTCTAACGTTAGGCTTTTCATTTACAATGTTTAACGGTCATTTAAAAAAAGATGTTAGACGCTAATTCTTTAACGTTTGACGTTGCTAACGTTTTTAAATTCTCTCAGTAGTCTCTTTGACATTTTATTCTAATTATTTGACATTTATTCTTACTTTTTTTTGACATTTATTTGACGTCTGTTTGACATTCATTGAAACATATTAGACGTTCATTTCGGAACGTTCAAAAAACCTTCTTTAAATCCTCTTTAAAAGACGAAACCACACTGCAAAGTCAATTTAAACAGGAAACAAATGAATTTCACATTTATACATACTTTGGGTGAATCATACTGATGCGAATTCTCCCATTGAACGGCCAATCGAGGTGGTAGTCATTCTCAGACTGCATCATGTGCACATGTAGCCCAATGTAGTCTCGGACTTTTGGCGAAATATTAATGCGTGCGCAGAATTTGTAGCCATGGGGACTCGTGTATGCTTCACCGCTGTAGAACATTATGTTGGGATTGGCGCTCATTGCCCTGACTTTGCTCTGGAATTGCCCAATTTGCCATAGGAGCACCCCATCGGTGTATTTGGCCTGAATTTCAGCAAGACTACACGTTTTGCTGAGCTGCTCGCGCATATTCTCGATTTTTGCCTGCATCTCCTGTTGCTTCTGCTCCAGCACAACAATCCTCTCGTACATGGCACGCATGAGATTGGGGGATCCCGCCCCAGCAGCAGGTGGGGCCCCATTTGTCTTAGCTGGGGCATCCCAGAAGCGTGATTCAGCATCGAGATTATTTGTCTTTGAGAAGGTTTCCATGAGAAGTTGCAAATGGTGCCCCATTTCGTTCCGCACGTGCGCCTCAAGGGCTTCCTGCGTGGGTGCCATGAATTGACAGCCACAGCGGGCAAAGTAGCATGTGTAGTTTGTTGTGCGTTTCCGGAATTCACAAATGAGGACGTGAGCGTCCATCTCAACGGGGGATACGTTTGTGCTGCATCCGAATGTTGCATTGGGGCAGGGTTTTTTAATTTGCAGAATTTCCCTGCGAGTGAAGTTATCCGGGAAGATGTCAGAGTCCATTGAGAGGGGTTTATTGTCCACCGGGCAGGCATTTTCCTTCCTCAGCCACGATGTGATGCATTTACGGCAGAAACGGTGGCCGCAGGATGTCAAGACGGGCTCATTGAGCCAGTAAATGCAAATTGGGCATTCATAGCGTGATTCCAGATGACACTGATCGTCCTTTTCCATCTCCTGTTGAAAGATTTTTTAATTGGTTTATTGGTTTTTTTCTGGGAAGGAAGTTAATGCTTTTGGTGTCCGGAAGTCTTTTTCGTCGTTGAGATTTGTCGGTTTGAATCCCACAATTGATAGACTTGTTAGCCTTATCGTTAGGCTTAAGTTTACATAAACAAGGCTTCAGTTTTAATCTTAAGTTTTTTAATCGAGGTCATGCTAAGGTAAAACCTCAAAAATACAAATTTGACTTAAAAACTTAAGCCTGACTAAGAAACAAAGTTAGGCCGTTTACTAAGCCAGGCCTTTTTTCTTTAGGCCAAACCTTAGTTCCTTTAAGTCTGAATTTTAAGACGTATTCAGACTCTATTCAGTTCAACCAGATCGAAACCTTAGAAGCCGGACCTTAAAAAAACTCAAGTCTAGTCTACAACAGAGGTCTTGCTTAAAAATCTTAGGACTGACTTTAAAAACATAATCCTAGTTTAAGGAAAAACAACTGTAGTCTAGCTTTAAAAAATTTATTCTGGTTTAGAAAAACAGATCTGACTAAATACGTTTTCCTTTATCTAAAAAGTCGAAAATTCTTAAATTACAGAGCCTATTTCAATTTCCGATTTTTCTAGTTTTTAAATACTGCCGAAAATAAATTCATCCTAAACCCGAAGTCTCCGGGTGAAACCCCTAGAGGTGGAAACTCTTATTTCGGACAGAAAAGGAACGAACGGAACGGAGAGACTTTCCGGAAAATTCGGCAAATTGTGTCTCAATCTAGATTGAAAAGAAACTAATAAACGACTCTCCAAACCATTAAGAGGGGCTCTACTCCTCGCTCTAGAATTCTCTCCAGTTGTGATACTTCTTCGTCAAACTCCAAACTAAACCACTACTGCTGATAAGTTTGTAAAGGATTCAACGTTTCTGTACAGAAAGGAAAGTAAATAACGTAAAATTTCAAAGCTTTCGATACTCTTTGCATCTTCATCAGGTAGCTCAGGTATAAGTCAGAGATAGGTCTGACTTTAACTGGTAGACATCAAATGAAAAACTAGTTAACCGTCTTGTTGGGAAAACCTTTTAACTTCCCCCTAAAGCTTTCAAATTACTATTAGAGCCTATACTTAGATAGAAGAAGACTAACTGAAGAAGAGGACTACTAAGATCAACTAACGACTCTGAAATGCAACGAAAACAATTCCCTGTGAAAATCACTTTGAAATAAGGAAGTTAAAGCCTCATGACTTAAGTTTTCGGACACTCCAGACCCTAGTCCGGATGCAATATCTCTGTTCCTGAAAAAAAAAGCCCGGAAACTATCCTCTTGAATTTTAGCAACAAAAAAAAAACAAGAAAAGACATCGCACCTGAATATTACTCTCCTGTGCCGAAACACTCCGATTTATTGACTGTGCCATTGCTTTCTCGCGAGGAGTCCTTAAATTTATCACTTATTAATTTATAAAAGTATTGCCACAGGATACGGTAATAAAGCAATTATTGTAAAAACATTATTAGAAAAATATAAATGAATTCTTCCATATTTGACAACTTTTCTTGAAGCTTTATTCATAGTCCGTTGCTCAAGCAGTTCATGGATCTGGAATACGCGGGAATTTTCGAGAAGTTCGGTTTTCCCGCGAGAACCGCGCAATTGGCGCGAAATTTGAATTAATCATTTTTATTCGGAATAATTAGTAAAGTTAGCAAATATTCCGGTATATTTATAAGAAAAGATCATGAATTATATTAATTATTAACGGATTTTTGTGAAATTAATAAAAAGTCTTGAGATTAAAAGTTTAGTTGAGAATTTTAGGTGGCTAAAGATTTTTTTCTTATATGATGAACGAACTTACCTGAAACGAACGAAACTAAAAAAGTTCTATCTTTAATTTCATTTACATCTTTCGTCGAAATCAGCTTAAAATCAGACAAATCATTCTTTAAATTAAAAAAAGAAAATATTCGTTGGCAATTCTGGTCGAGATCTAACAATTCATTCACTAAAAATACTCCTAAAAAATAATTCCGTTGACATCTTTCGTTGAAAACTGCAAAAAAAATCATAAACCAAAATAAAAAAAAAATCCGTTGATAGTTCTCGTCGAAATCAGAATAAAATCAGATAAATCAATAGCCAATCATTGAAATTAAATCCATTGACATTTATCGTCGAAATCAGTAAAATATCACTCAAGTCAACCACCAAAAATATTTTTAAAATTTCGTTGACAATTTTGGTTCAATTTGGCATAAAATAAATTTTAAAAATCATTTACTAGATTCACTAAATACATTCTAAAAATTAATTTAATTACATTTTACATCGAAATTAGCTTAAAATCAGTTAAATAAGTCATTAAGAATTCAACAAAAACAACTCCTTCAAATTAAGTAAAAAATCAGAAAAAAAAGTGTCAGCAAAATCTTCCTAAAAATTTTCTTCCGTGCACATTTCTCATCGAAATCAGACAAATTATTCACTAAAAAAATTAACTTTTTTGACATTTCTCGTCGAAATTAGCAGAAAATCAGTAAAATCTCTCACCTAAAGTATTTTTTAAAAATTTTGTTGACATTTTAAGTTGAAATCAGTTCCTAATACTTACATGGAATTGTCCTCAGAAGTTTCCTAAAAAAATATTCCATCTGCAATTTCTTGTCGAAATCAGCACACAATGAGACAAATTAACCATCTCGAATCAAAAAGAAATCCACAAAAGAATAAAATAAAACAATCGTTTCATTTTTTTCAACGTTATTTCTTCATTCTTTAAAGATTATTTCCTATTAATTTTATATGCAATATAATTCAAATGTCATTGATTTTCATTAACAATCAATTTTCAATGTAATATTCCTTAAAATCTAAATAGCATTCCATAACTTTTTTTTTCTTTTTTGATGACTTCATGTTAAATTTTTATGTTTTTAACGACTTTTTTTTTCATTTATTCCTAAGCATGTTCACCTAAAATTAATTCGCGGTTACATTGATTTTTTTTAAAAATGTTTTTTTTTTAATTTTAAAAAATCATGAATTCCTAATTATTTCATATTGTAGTTTATAATATATATTTTTAATGATTATAATAAATTATTTTTAGTGATTTTAGAGGAGGGGGCGGGAAGGCAGAACGTTTTCTTCGAAAATTCAAAAATTCAAGAAAAAAAATGAAAATATTTCAAAAAACAATTTTTCTTTTTTAAAATTAAGGAGAATTCCTAGAAAATAATAGAATTTTTTTGTGTAAAGGTTTCTTATAGCTGTGCAAATCGACTTTAGTTTCCACCATTTGGTTTAATTTCTTAGTTTTCGTTTAATCGTGAACGATTTTTTGGATGCTTTTTATGGTTTTTTTTTATGTTGATTATTTTTGGGGCTTTGTTTTACATTAGAATGCACGAAATGGGTGATGTTTTAGCTTCAAGCGTGGCGATACTAGAGCTATGATTAAGTGTATTCACCGAGGTTAGCTTATTGTTTGTTGGAGATCCAGTTGTTGTCAGTTCAGCCGTTGCCTGTGAATCCGATGGCAGCGTGTAGGTGGGACGTTTAGTCTGCCCATCACTTTGGTAATCGCTGTCTGTGTCGACGGAATCATCCTCCGATACACTCACCTGATTCTTCAGCTTCAACTGCGGCTCCAGCGAGGCGTCATTGGCCTCAGCTTCGTCCTCCGTGTCGCTCTGATCCGTTGCATCGGTATCAATGTCCGGTGCTGCGGTTTCGTAGAAGCGCTGAAGGACAACGGGAATCTCGGGGAGCCTAAAGAGATCCTCCGCTGAGTTTGTCTTTTGCTTCTCATCCAGCCATAGGGTAACTGCTTCGTACAGGGAGATTGTCTTTTTCTCCTCTTCCTGCTGCCTTCTTTCATCATGTTTCGGCTGATCTGCGACTGTTGCTTCATCGGGCGCTGCATCACTTCCAATGTCGATTTCTGTTATTTCATCAGATAGCTCCGAAATACTCTCAGTGTCTTCGTCTTCTGCGACTTTCTCCGAAGCTTCAGCCTTTGCAGCAGCAGTTAGAATAAGTCCTGACGTTTGTTCTTTCGCCTGATCAACTTCATTCGTCTGCGCAGCGTCTTTTGTTGGCGTAGCATCGTTTGCCTGCTCAGAGTCTATCGCCTGCTCAACGGCTTTCGCCTGCTCAGAGCCTATCGCCTGCGTAACGGCTTTTGCCTGCTCAGAGCCTATCGCCTGCGCAACGGCTTTCGCCTGCTCAAAGGCTTTCGCCTGCTCAACGGCTTTCGCCTGCTCAGAGTCTATCGCCTGCGAGACTTCTTTCGCCTGATCTACAGGCTGATTGTTTACTTCGTCCTTTCTCGCTTTTTTGTTCGTCTCCTGTCTTTCTGCTTCACATTCGTTCATTATCACTTGCTTCCTCGCTTCCTTACTCAAACCTTCGCTCCCTTCCTTACACTGCTCTTCGCTCGCTTCATTAATTGCTTCTATTCTTGCTTCCTTACAAGCTTCCTTAATTGCTTCCGTCCTTTCTTCCTCCTCACTCTCAACCTCATCTAGCTCAGCATGCCCATTCACAGTAACTTCAGTTAGTTCCTCCTTTTTTACCGGAGAATCTTCAGAGCAGGTGTAAGCTGCTAAATTAAGTATACATTCAATATTTTGCAATTCAGCTTCGAGCTTCCGACATTCTGCATCATCACAGACATCAATGACATTGTCTTCAACCACCTGCGTAGCACCATCAACCTCTGAGTCTTCTTCACTCACAATTTCAGTCTTTTTGTTGAGGACAATCCGCCCAAAGTCCGGCTCGATCACTTCAAAACCCACCCCGTTCGTCGTCTTCTGCTTCCGTCCCTTCTTACATGCACCACTTGCCTTCTTCTTTGGTTTCCCAGCCTTTCGTGGCATCTTCCCTACCGTGGCACAGGGCGCTTCTTCAGGGATAGGCAGCAGTGATTCCTGAACTGTATCCTGTTCTGCAACTTCCTCCGTCTGTACTGTTGCTTCTGTCGCCTCATCTTCATCCGCAGCATCTTCAATTGCAACAGATCTTCCCTTCTTCCCACGTGGCTTCACCACTGTCTGCCACTTTGTCTCCGCAGCTGCCACAGTGGTGGTCGTGGCCACAGCAAGGGGATTCTCCTTTGATAAATCAATATTTTGCGCCTGAATGGACTTTGTGGCTTCCTGCAGAAGTTTGCGATTTGTTATAATTTGGCTGTAGGCTTGCTTCTTCCTGCTACCGGCTTCCTTCTTTGTTGTGCCTTTTGGCGCCTTGGAATTGTTCTCCTTTGCACTCTCTGCGGTATCTATGTCTCTGGGACGCTGCACGTCCTCCGTTTGATGACGTTGTGAGTAGTTACGCGGATGGAATTCCTGAACTTCCACATTGAGGGTACTTTTGATGGGAACACTCATATCTTCGATGGGTATCACATTCTGCATGAAAAAGAGGGAAGAGTTTATTGCCTTTAGGTGGCTCAGTTTGCATGACCACAACTGTAGGACTTACATTCTTTTGAGCTTCTGTGGGTTCCTCCTCATGGCAACATGACGATGATTCTTGTTCAGCCTGACTCTCTGATAACACCGCCTCCTGTCCAGCCTGATTAGCAACGGCTTGATCAACAGCCTGATTGAAAAGAAACTTTTTTTAAAAAGGAATTTTCAAGAAGATTTTTCTTAAAGAATTTCTTACATCAAGAGAATTTGATGCTTCAGCTGCCTCCTGTCCATCTTCCTCTTTAGTCTTCGCACATTCAGACTCTCCTGGGGCATCACTGTACTCCACACCATTGCTGTAGATGGGCACCATCGGGGGGCTGAAGACGTAGGGGGCATAGTAGATCGGTGGTGGGTAGAAAGGTGGGATGGATTGTGGGTAGAAATTTGTGGAATTTGGATTAAGTGTTGGGCTCTTCACATCACCCTCTTGAGCATCATCCTCTTGGCCAATTGCCGTTGCATTCTCCTCAACAATTGGTGGTGTCTCCGGGGTAGATTCCTCATTGTGAGGGCTCGCCGTTCCAGGTGAGGTCTGTTCCCAAAAATTAATTAAAATCTCTTTTGAAGCCAAAAATGAAAGAAAAACTTACAATTTGCGAATCGACGGATGAACACGAGGCATCGTAAGGCGTTACTGGTGTATTGTACATATCCATTGAATTGAGATTATTCACAGGATACGGCATCATCATCATCGGTGCATTGCCGTAGGGATCAAATGACGTGTAAGCTGGAAAAAATTTTTAGAAAATATTCAGAAAAATCGGAAAAATCTCTAAAATTGTCGAAGAAACAAAAAAAAAACTCACGATTAACGTATAAAACTCCATTTTGGTCAAAGAATCCCGGATACATGAATGGGTAGTCCCCATCGGAGGCATCTGAGGCACTGTGATAGTGTTCCGGACTGATGGATTGCGTACTTGGAGTTGCCGAATCATCCATTGACGTCACACTCATAGCGCCAGAGCCCGAAGATGGGGGTGTTGTAGCGGGATCATTTGGGGGACCAGCGAAGGAGTTGAATCTCTTAGGGCGCGACAGGTAGCCCTTCTTGAACAAAACATCCTGCCGTGGGGTCGTTATTCGTGTGTATTCATCTGCAAAGAGACAATTAAAATAAAATTTAACACTTTGGGTTATCTAAGAATTATTTTCTAGTTAGAAAAGGAGCTTCAAAGTCCTAAGAAACAAATTTCTTATCAGAAATTTAATCTGGATAAACGTTTTAAAGACCTGAATGTAGAATACAGATCACAAGTTTAAACTTTTCTCATAAAAATGGTCATAAGTTTGATTTTTTAGGGTCAAAAATGAAGATTCTTGACTAGAAATTTGAACTTTAATGTCTAGAAAGTTGATTTTGAGTCAGAATCTTATCTTTTGAGTCCAAAAAGACATTTTTAGGGCAGAATATTAATCTTTTGAGTCCAGAAAGATCTTCTATCAAAAGCTCATGCTTTTGAAGTCCAGAAAAAAAGATTCCGGGCGCAGAAATTGAGACTTTTGAAGCTCAGAAAAAAGATTCCGGGCCTAGAAATTGGAACTTTTGAAGATCAGAATAAAGATTTCTGAGCCAGAAATTGAAACTTTTGAAGATCAGAATAAAGATTTCTGAACCAGAAATTGAGACTTTTGAATGAATATTTCTGAGCCAGAAATTGGGCTTTTTGAAATCCAGAGAAAAAGATTTTGAGCTAGAAATTGAGAATTTGAAGCTCAGAATAAAGATTCCAGGCCTAGAAATTGAGACTTTTCAAGCTCAGAATAAAGATTTTTAGGCCAGAAATTGAGACTTTTGAACATCAGAATAAAGATTTCTGAGTCAGAAATTGGGACTTTTGAAATCCAGAGAAAAAGATTTTGAGCTAGAAATTGAGAGTTTTGAAGATCAGAATAAAGAGTTCTGAGCAAGAAATTTAAGTTTTGAAGTCTGAAAAGTAAATTTCTGTTCAAAAATTAGAGCCGATAAAATTTAGAAAGGAGACTTCTTAGATCATAGCCAGAAAAGAGAATTTCAGGGATCAACTTTAAGTCTCTTATTGTGAAAAAATTACATTTCTGCACAGAATCTTGAGCCACTGAAGTCCAGAAGAAAATTTTTTGATTAGGAATTTAAACTCTTAAGGCCTAGAAAAAAGATTTTGGACTGGAAACTGAAGAATTTTAGGCCTAGAATAAAGATTTCAGGCATGAAGATTTAGTATTTGTCATAAAAAAATTGCTGGGGAAATCATCTTTCAGATGAAACCCGAGACAATAAAAAAAAATCTTAAGCTTTTGATTTGAAGTTCATTAATAAGATTCTTGATAATAAGTCTGAGCTTTAAATGACTAGAAAATTAATTTCTGAAAAGCTTCAAATCTTGAAAACTAAAAGGTGGATTTGATGTTAGTATCCTAATCATTTTGAAATCTAGAAAAAATATTCTTTATTAAAAGCTTAAAATCTATGAAATTAGAATTAAAATTTTCATTTAGAATCTTGAACTTTGAAGTCCAGAATGTAATAGATTTGACGCTAGAAATTTTGGCTTCTGGATTACATGATTAAGAATTTCTAATCATTAATTTTAAAGTCTAGAAAGAAGATTTTAGGGCTGAATTTTGAAATTTTTGTCCGTCAAGAGAGTCATTTTCTGCGCTCAGTAAAAGCTAAAGTTCTAGACAGAAGATTCTTTAGTGGATTTCAGGCCATTAGTTTTTTTTTAATTAACTTGTCATCGTTAATTTAATAAATTTTAAATCAGAACTTAAAAGTCTTTGACGTCCATCAGTTATTTATAAAAAAAATCAGAAAAAATCAAGGTGCAAAAAAAGACGAATAATACAAAGAACATCTATTGATATCTTCCCATAAAATTTACTGAAACGTCGCTGATAAGTTGTAGCCTTGTTGCGAGTAAACGATAAAATAAATAAATCACTTTATCGCAGCATTTGACCTTTTTCGCTTAATTTTAAATGCAAAAATTCTCATAAAAAATGATCTTTTAGAAGGATTTAAAATTATCAACGGTCTTTACCTTCATTGAATGCGGGCTTCGCGTTGTCTCTACTGTTGGCATTTTGCCCCGAATAGGTGCCCCTGTAGCTCGGTGAGGATCTACGGCCAAAATGCCTGCCGTGGTAGGAATTCTGTTGATAATTTCGCCTACGATGCCCCGTGCTGCGGGGATGGTGCTCATGATGCCCATTGAGATGCGTTGTGCTCGTTATCTCACTACTTTGGGGATTGTCGGCGGACTGATTGGAGTTTTGTGATGAAATTGATGAGGATTTTGTTGGTGGAAGTCGCCATGCATTTGTTGATGGTTTAACAGCAGTCGTTTGCTCTGCAAAAAAAAACATTTTTTTATGTTTAAAGATTAATCTTAAATTGCGAAAAAAATGGAATTTAAATGCGGAAATATGGAGGAATTATTTCATTTTGTGGAGCAACAACAAAAAAATGTTTATTGATAACCCGCCTTGTGCTTCATTCCCATCAAATTGATGAGAAAACGACAAATTGACGCACATCTGCATAGAGAAAAAAGTTTGTTTTGAGGAAATTCCCAAAAACCATAATAAAGGAAAAATTTCTCTTCAATTTTTTTGTAGATTATAGCAAAAGAAATTCTAGAGGAGAAATATCAATCAATCAATTGGAATGTAAAAAAGAGAAAAAAAATTTGAGAGATAATTAAATTATTTTTAGAAGCTTTTAGAAGTTCTGGGAGTTTTTAAATAATCATTAATATTTAGTTTTTTTTTATAAAATTTTATTAAAACATTCGAGTTTCTGAAGGAATAATATTTTTATTTCATTGAAAATTGAGGAAATCGTGCTTAAAACTTCCTAGGAAAAGGTCCCAAAATAGTGAGACAATTATTGGGCAATATTTGATCGAATTAATTTGATTTCAGTGATTGCATTAGGCCTTGATAAATATTGATTAAATTGATTGAATTTTCATGAATTACCTCAATAATAAGATAAATGTGCTTTAAAATTAAATTGAGTACCCCCTTTAGAAAAAATCATCAATTTTTGCTCAATATTGGTCACATATTTGACTCAAAAACTGGGTTCGTAATTATCAAGTCAATCTTTCATCAATGTTTGATTAAATTAATTTTTTTAAAGAACCATTACGAATATTTTTCTTTAATTGAAGTACAAACAATATGGGATGAAAGTAGTTTGACTGTTTGTGGAGCAATTATTGCGCAATATTGGCTTCAATATAATTTCCTATAACATTGTTTTTACTAATTTACATAAACAATGCGATATAGTAATGATTTTTGCATCGCATGAAAGGAATAAATATTCTGCGACATTGTTGGGAATGTTTTTAGAAAGATTAACAACTCGTGTTTGTGATTTGTTCCGGGTCAATTGCTTTGTGATAAAGTAAATATACCTTCAGTGTTGTGGATGTTTCTTATGTAGTTTATAAACAATTCCAAAATGCATTTTATGAAACCGAAAGGAGCAACAAAAAGAAGTAAAATCTCATTGATATTTTAAATATTGAGGGAATATCTCACTGATAAACTTTCAGGGTTTTTTTTGCATTTTCTATGAGTAAATTTGCAATGAAATCTTATTAAAATCAATTTTAAAATGAGATGAAAATCAACAGAAAACAAGAGCCACATGTGGTGTTGTATCTCCGTGTGTGTGTGGTTGTTATCGCACAAAGAAGTGTCTGAAAGGTCGCTAAAAGTTTTGTTGTGAATGATATAGTTGCAAAAAGATTACGATTAGTTAGTCTACGCCGTTAAATTTAATAGAAAATAGATTTATTTTTAAAAATCTCAATTTTCTTGATTTATTTTACTGATAATAGTGCGGAGATTGAGGAAATGCTTCATTTTACTTTGTCAAACCGCCATGTTGCGGAAACTGACATTTTTTCTAAACATTTTCAACACAGTTTGTGTGTATTCTAAACATTTTTTTTTGCATTCTAAACAGCAAAGTTGAAATATCTCGTAAACTGTCGAATATTTTGGAATGAAATGTTTTGCATTTCTTGGAGCAAAGAGTAGAGATTTGTTTAAGAATCTTTTTAGAAATTCTTAAAATTTTTCGAAAAAAAATTCCTTAAAAATTCTAAACAGCAAAATTTTTAATATTTTCTGAACTATCTCTACTTTTCTAATTGAATCTATTGCGTTCAATAAAAGCGAAATAAAAGATTATTTGAAAGAATTCTTGAAGTTTCTCAGTTTTTCTTGCTCAGAAAATCAATTAAACTTTTTTTTTGTATTTTCTAAACATAATTATTCTAAACGGCTAAACTGCAGTAACTTTGAGGAGCTGCTTTGTATTTTCTAATGAATTATTTGGTATTTATTGAGAGAAGAAACAGAGATTATTCAGATAAACTGTTTGATTTATAAACATTTTTAAACATTCTTTTGGAATCCCTTAGAGAATTCTAAAAATTTGTATTCTAAACAACAAAACTGTATCGAAAACTAATTTGTTTTTTCAATTTTCTAATGGAAGTCTTTTGCGTTGAATAGGGATAAGAAAAAAAATATTTAGGAAGTTATTTTTTCAAGAAACTCTTTATCGTTTTGTGATTAAAATAATATTTAATTCTAAACATTTACATTCTAAACAATAATTCTGCAATATTTTGAAAATTACTTTAAACTTTCTTGGAATTTCTTTTTATATTTCTTTTAGTAAAAAATAGAAATTAATTCTATTCCTTGTCTATTAGATCTTCTAAAATTTCTTAACATTTTTATATATTTTTTTTTACATTGAAACTTTTGTATTTCTTGGAGCAGAAAATATGTATTGATTATTCTGTTGAAATCTCCAATTTATATACCTTGTCATTTTTCCCAAAATTTCTTCGTAAAAAATTCTAAACATTTTTTATTGTA
Organism: Lutzomyia longipalpis; assembly: GCF_024334085.1. Classification (NCBI taxonomy): domain Eukaryota; kingdom Metazoa; phylum Arthropoda; class Insecta; order Diptera; family Psychodidae; genus Lutzomyia; species Lutzomyia longipalpis. Next base: position 18,252,189 of record NC_074710.1, on the reverse strand, counting down.
TACAAAATTCTAAACCATAAATCTTCATTATCTCATAAACTATTTAATATTTTCAAACCGAATCTTTTGCATTTTCTTCAACGACTACAAGAAGTTTTTCTCCGGAAGAAAATTTTTATTTTTAAATCTTTCAAACTATTTCTTTGCCCACAACTGTTGAGCCATCTATTAGAATTAAAAAGGAAGAAGACAAAAAAAGAGCCCTCAAAGAAAATCCACAGAGAGGAGAATTTTTAGATTTACTTTTGGTTCAGCAGTGGAAGAAAGATGTCTCGAAGGAGAGACGATTAGTTGACAATGCGAGAATGAGGAATGATTTCTCAGACTATGCGTTAAAAATATCTTCCAAAAATATCCCCAACATTTTGTATTTTTTTTCTCAATGAATTTGTGTTTTTTGCCAGTGTCTCAAGGAAATCTCAAAAGAAACTTTTTAATTAAGTAATTTTTTTGAAGAATAAAAAATAATAGAAAATCATTAGGAAGAGCATTTGACGACGTCTCCAAGATAAGCGAATTTCTTATTGAGGTCAATTCCCCATGGCTGTTGGTGTTGGCTCTAAATGAGCTTATCCTCGTGTTGAAGTGTTATATAATAATCTCCTCAAAATCCCGCATGGTACCCGTCCAACAGAAATACTTTGGGAATTAAATAAAAAAAATGGTGTTATCAGCAGAAATTTTTTCTCTCGCACCGTGGAAGCAAAAGAAGCTCGATGACTGATAAGATTTCCTCCAAAATGTTAAGAGACTCCCACCAAAAAAAAACTTCTTCGTGAAAAATTCGTGCTGAGAGTGGAGAAAACGTGATGAGAAGAATTTCTTTTTGGGTGTGTGGAGTAATCTTTTGTAACTTCAATTGACATAAATTTAAAAGAAGCAGAGAAAAGTAAATTTCCTCCATTATTATGCTTCATAAAGAGATTGCGGGTATTTCTATGGGGCCATTGCGTGTGATATTTGAGTTGGTGTACCACATATTTTGTTGGCGAAATGCGTCAGAGTAGCTGAAAATCTTTTTAATCGGTTAAGCCGTTAAGTGAATATATGGTTCGAAAGTTTTTCTTTTTAATTCCAAAACTGTTTAATTGATTTTAGTCAACTTTAACCTAAATTATATAAAATATGAATGTTCTAATTAATTCTTCTCTAAAATGTCAGATTTAGACGTTATCAAGATTCAAGATGTCTGCCTTGCACTATGTTTTAATATCTCTGTCAAGTCTTCTAGCTCGATTTTTATTTTAGAGCTCAATGATACTGTTTGACGATATTTTTTTTAAATCCGTCGAGCCGTTTAGACAAAATGGCTACGTAAGCTTGCTTCCCCTTCTTCTTCTTCTTTTATGGTTAATCGAACTAGACGTCAATTTGAATATCCAAATAACCTATTCGCATTAAGCAAATAGTGTTTTGTTTTTCGATATAAATCGAAGATGGCTTGACCGGTTTCGATTATTTTAGACTTATAATGAAATTAAAGTTTTAGAGAAACTCTGTAAATGTTTACAACACCGTGGCTTTGAAATAGATCACAGGGGGTCCCTAGAAACAAACCTTGTATAATTGTCAGCGGTTCAAATGGATTTTTATGTTGTATAGCGGGGTGAGTTAACCTCAAACTTACTTTCTATCATTTCTATCAATCTTCCCAGAGCTGTTTCTTCCGTTCTACTTAACCGATTGTGTTCAAATTGACGTTAATTTTGAAATTAAAGATATTCGCGAGCTTCAAAATTCTCTGAAAAATTATAAATCTGTATATTACTTTTTAATAAGAATCAAAAAATGCTAAAAACCTTTATTCTAGTTGTAAAAATAAAGTCAATAATAGCAAAATCTAAACCTAAAAGTTCTTTAGCTCTTTTAGAAGTCGAGATAAGGCTATTTTTTGATCATTTTTTTAAATTTAAAAATCAACTAATAGCATTTGCTAATACAAACTAATAAATCAAATAACAACGCTTAATGATTGCTCACATTGTGGTATACCCACCCATATAAATAACAGATCTCTTATCACTCTAGCTCTGATTTTTGACTCCCTAAAAAGTCATCGATTTTAGTAAAAATAAATTGAATGAATTTCATTTTAGGGTGGTGAAGCAAAAGAGAAATAAATACGAAAGACATACTAAATGTAACATTTATGCTCAAATTAGTTAACTAAACAATATAAGAGATTACAAATTGATTTTTATAGCATTCATATTTTTCACGTACGCGTTTTCTAAGAGCTCATGATTCTTCAATTTACATGCACCTCAATTGCTGACGGCAGGTGAAGACAGGTAGAAGTTCATTGAATTTTTATCGCTACGGATTTTCTTTAAGTTTCCTCGTTAAATAAAAGAAATTTTAAACAGAAGAAAAGTTTTTTACAAGAAAAACTTTTTTTTACTTTGAAAGAAAAAAAAAGAAAATTCTCCTCTCACAGTGAAAACGACGAACAAACTCAAAATGCTCATTGCGAGCACAATATTATGGTATGATTCACACACCATCGAGTTTAAATATAAAACTCACATGAGCGCGCGCTTTAAGAGAAATAGATTTTTTTCTCTTGTATTAATTACAAGGTGAAGGACTCGCGCAGAGTATTTTATACACAAAAACATTTTCTTCTTATAACAAACCCCCTCTCTCTCTCACTCTGTCTTTCGTGTTTTTAATCCAAATCTTAACTATACAATAATGGCAATTCAATTGCGAAACAAATAACTAATTTAAATAAATAGAGACGTAGAATTGTCTAATACATACACAAAAAGTTTATTTGAGAATTAGAAGAAGAAAAGAAAAACTAATAAGAGAATTTTCTTAAATACTTCGAGAGAAATTTTCCTCACAGATGATGAGACTTTCTCTCCATGAAATGGCAGATTTTGTAGGAGCTATTTTTACCTGAGAGAGCTCACAGCTTAAGCATCAATTAGACAGTCCAAGGAATAATTAGTGGAAGAATGTTTAGGAAGTGCCGTGTGTACAAGCCTACAAAGCATTAAAAGCTTAAAGAAGATTTTTTTCTCTCTTTTATTATTGCCAACATAATACAGCTGAGCTTCGTATTAAACGTTTAATTTGTGGCAAAATGTTATAAGAACACAGGGGTGTAGCCATGGAGAGTGTTTGAGTGTCTGAGCACCCCTTAAAACTTCAGAAAGTTAAAGGTTTTTGAGTCAAGAAATTTCAACGATTGTGTTGTGTCAATGAAACGATCGCTTGGGGTTTTCAGCGACGTTTCGATTTATTTAATTACTTTTATTTTAATAATTAATGGACCGAATCGTCGTTGAAGGCCTCTGCAAAGGTTTTTCTTCAAGGGTCGAAATTTCCTATTAAAAATTTATTTAAAAAAAAATATGAGAAATTGAATTTTTAAACCTAACGGAAAAAAAAAGTTGTACGGTACAGAAATTGACATATATCCAAGCCAGAAATTCTTATATGTCTCTGCCACGCATAATTTGTACTCGAGCCAGTTATAGCTCCAGTCTCGGGTACAAAAGAATTTTAACTGCCTCACAAATTTTGTCATTTTTTTTTAATACACACATAAACATGGGCAAACATAAATCACAGGGAAAACTGTGAGATTTTCCGACCAATCATGAGATGTTACTGTAAATTGGTCCACAGGAAAATTGCACTTCTTCAGAGAAAGTCAACAACACCATCCCATAACCTAATTTTTGAATGTTTTGACTTTTCTCTAAAATTTCTGAGCTAGAAATTTCAAATGCCTGGGAGAGACATAATTCATTTCTACCCTGGACATTATTATATTCTAACGCCAAATAGCTGGGAGAAATATTTTTTGTGTCTACCTTGGCTATTTACCCAACGAGACCTACTTTCCCAAATGCTGCCCTATGTCGAAATAATTTCCAAAATATGTCGAAAGTAGCTGCCCTATTTTGGAAGGAAATCATCTTTCGAAATATATTCGGCATATTTCCTTATCAAGCAGCCCAATTTCTGCCCTATTTTTAAGGAAAAAAATTGGGCAGACCAAGTGGAAAATATTTCGAAAAAGTTTCGACCCTCTTTCCAATAGGAAATTGGGTGTCGACAGTCTGTCGAAATTTTTCCTTCCTCCATTTCCTTAAATATTGGGAAAAAATAAGGCAACTTGTCGACTAATATTCGACATGCTTTCGACAATCTTCCCAATTTTTGCCCTATTTCTTCCCAATTTCTGCCCTTCTCCAGATTTTTGATTTCATATTTTGTCAACAGATGGACTTTAAGGTTTAGAGGTTAATGAGCTCAATGAGCTCAATGGCGTACTTATTCGTGCGCGGCAAATCAAAAATTTACTTGCTAAAATTAAATTCGATTTATTAATTATCTGAGACTTTTGCATCCAAAATAAGTTGACCAACATGTTTCAGGATGTGTAAAGAAATTTTAAAAATACTTTCAATAAGGTTTTGGGAAATTTCATTTTTTATGTGCAATTAAAATATAATTAAAAATTTGAATTTGTGAAATGCAATGGCATTTTATCGCCTATGGCAAATATTCATGACGGGAAAAGGGTGTGGCATGGTTTTCCAAAGACCAAGCGTCAGGATAAGTCGCAATATAAAAATATTAATATTTATTAATATCGTGTTCCATTTTGTCTTGGCATTTTATTGTTGTCATGTAAAATAACGCCATGGAGGCCCCAATATAATCATGTGATGTGTGAAAAGAGCAGAAGAATATAAAAATATGTTGTTTGAATTGAATATCATTGGAGAGAAAGAGAAGAATAATGAGGAAATCAAGGCAATACATGTCGACATACTTTCGAAAATTTTCCCTATTTCTGCCCTATTTCGACGGTCCGTCGAAATATGGTCGGCCACGTTTCGACAAAGCTTCCCAATTGGGCAGAAATAGGGAAGATGCTTTCGACGAACTTTCGACAGAAAAATTGGGATTTTTATTCCCCATTTTTCGTCAAGGCGTCGAAATTTTGACCAATTCTCGCCGTATCCCTCCCGACGGATTTTCGAAAATTTTCCCTATTTTCAAGCGATTTCTCTCCTTGGGTATTTTTTTCCGTGTAACAAAAAAATCTTGAACTTTAGAAAGAAGACTACATATAATTAAAAGAAATGTAACGTATTAAATAAACTTCAATCGGTGAAAGAATGTCAAACGTTAGAAAAGCAGCGTTAAGCTTGAAAACTAATCTCTAGATTTAGTCTAATAACTTGATCGTTTTTAATATTAAATTTCATCACTTTCATTGACATAAAATTCAATAAAACAAAGAAGATTTTTTTTATTTCAAAATATAATTCCCCCCCCCCCCCCCCCTCATGTATTTAGTATGAAACATGCTTTATCTATATCAAGCTTATTGCGAAACCTCACTGTTATTTCTTAAGTTTTCTGTGTTTTCTGTTAATTAGATACATCTCACATATTTCTTAAGACCTTTTATTTAAGCTGCATCTGTTAAAATTACATAGAAAACCCGTCTTCAGCCCTTCAAAGTTGTACGAGTAAAAAATGCTCTAAAAACAATGTTTTTATGACATCTTATGTGATCATTTTGGCTGTAGGTAATGAGGAACTTTTTATGGCTTTTTTGGGGTTAAAAACAACGTTTATTTCCCGCAATTCTTGGCACGAGAATATTTTATGTTTTTTTTATTGGAATTTAGTTTAGAGAAATCAAAGTAAAAGAGGTTTAGTTTATATCCAGAATCTCTCTAATGCGTTGTATGTAGAAAAAAAAGAAATGAAAATTTATTAAGAATAATATTCAACAGTTCGCAATGAAATAATGCAAAAGTCTTAATTCTCAAAATAAAAGTTTAAAAATACTTTCATGAGAAATAATAAAATTTCATAAATCGTTAATAAAAAAGTATAATCGCAATATAATAAAAACATTTCCTCACTTAAAAGTGTTAGCGCGAGACCTCGAATCTAGACCATGGACTCTAAAACATATCATTAAATTTTTAATCTCTTAATTTTCTTCTTTGTATCTCAATATGTTCCTTTTTGCAGGCATTTTTTAAGTGAGTAATAAGGTTAGAGAAATTTTTAAAAACTTCTCTTCAAGGCCAGAGTTTTCTATAATTCGCAATAAATTAAATCTGTATTATTTGCATGACTAAAGAATCTTTTTGAAAGTAAAGTCTGTAACTGATAAAAATAAATCAAATTTCGTTGGAAAATTTGTTTCCGGAAAAAAATTTGAGCAATATAGTTTCCGTGTATATCGAAAAACTAACTTCAAAAAAATATTTAAAATTTTCTGTTTTTTTTATTACTTTCCTTTTATAAGTTACAAAATTAATCAATTATTGCTCAATTATTGTCTTATTTTGGAGCTATGTTTGAACTGTTAACACTAAAACGTTTTATAACCTCAAAAATTTCATGAAAATTATTCAATTATGGTGAAACACAGATATTCGGATCAGGCGCGATTTCCCATAAATTCTTGTAAATGTTTGTAGATTAGGCTATAAATGGTAAAACAAACTTCCGGACTCATGATCGGAAATTATTTCTTTAAAAATTCTAATCTATTTTGATTTATTGAGAATTTATTGAGCAGGAATCTATGAAATTTGCCGTGAATCATTTAGCCCCACAGTGATTTTTTTATCCTTTGAAATTTTAGAAGTATTTTACCACTCAAAATACTTTCCTCGTTTATTGATCTGAATTCGAATTTTAATAACATTTGACTTTATTGATCAAATATTGCTCAATTTTTCATTCATTCCGGAAAATCTGGAAACTTAATTGTTTGAAGGGACCCGCTTGATCCGCGTAATCCTTAACCCTGCCAGATGTAATTACTGTTTTCTTAATTCAAATTAAGAAAAACATGACAAATTAAGCAAAATTTACGCAAAATTTCGAGGGTAATGCCACTGAAGGCGTAAGCATTTTGGCAAGATAAAACATGTGTGTCGTCGTCCACAACGTCTTGCCAGAAAATTGAGTAAGAAGAAAAAACAAGCATGTCTTATGATAGTCACGGGATTTCGTGATATTTTTTTCTTTTTTTTAAAGGAATTTTCTCTTTTAAATCTCTTACGGAGAATGTCCTTTTTCAGAATCCTTGCCAAAGGGATTCTAAAAGATGGGAAAAGAGTGAGAAAAGTTTTGTAGAGTTTCGGAGGAATGACCGATGATGAAAACGCATGGGGTCGATTGTGAAATGTTCCGTAGTTATATAACATCCCGGCAAATGGTTTTTGTATACACTGGAATTGCGTTTGAATTGAGCAAATAATGGCGCGCATTTTACCCCATAAAAATTGTTTCATTTTCTGTTGATTTTAATGGGAATTTTGGGTAAGTTTGTATGGGAATTTCTGGCAAAAAAAATGGGATAAATTGATGTATTTTTCCACTCACCTCGATGAATTCCATGTGTTTCCGCCGCGGCGCCACTTATCGCCTCCATTGGGAGTGAATGCCATTTCGTTTTCTTCTTTGTCCCCTTCTTTCCCATTCTCTTTCACTACACCGTCTCACTTGCACACGGGCAAATGTTCGTCTCAATTTTTACTCAATTTCACCCACGTTGAGGGGGTTGATGTCTACGGAGGGTTATAATTGATTTATTAATTACTGCTCTGTCATGCCAATGTAACACACCCCACACATTCCTCTCTATATTATTTTTAAAGATTTTTTCAGTGCAGAAATACCCCTAATTGCCGGTGCAAAATGTGAGGTTATCTCCCTCTAACGTGCTATATAGTTGACTCCTTCACACAAATACCGGCATTCAACAAAAGCTATGCTTTAGCATTGAAGAGAAGGAGAAAACGCATGGAACAAACGCGCGCACACTATTCTCGCGAGAGAAGAGTTTACTAGTTGGTGTCGCCACTGTCGCAGCCAAATTCTGTGCCAGTCGTTGTATTGCATAATTCACATTGAGCCATTCACGTGCTTTTTAACACCATTTTTTTCCTCTCGCTCTCTTGAATGTTCTACTGAAATTTTATGTAAAAAGCCATGCAGGGCAAATGGCGAGAAAATTTGAAAAAATTGAATTTTTCTTCAAAAAATGGAGTATTTTTTGCATGAAAAGGGGAAGTTTTTTGACAGATCAGGGTAGCTGTCAAACGTGGGGATGTAAAACGGGTTCGCTAACCACGCAATCGTCAACTATGTACCCCCCTAAAGGATAGAGAGGTATAAAAAAACCCCGTCCAATGTCACTTGGTCAAGTACCTGACTTTTAATAAATCTTTTTTGCTTTTTTCTTCTGCAAATTATGCATTGAACATTGAAATGCAGCTGATTATGTAATGCTAAAGTTCATCCTTATCAAATACTTTACAACACTACCTCATACACTTCACACACAATTGTGATATAATCGATTTATTTTCGGTCTCAATAGACGTTTTAGCTGAGAGAGAACGTTTTTTTCTTCTTCTCTTGTTCTTTGCAACATCTTCTCAAGAATGTTGAAGGAAGTTACAAGAAAAACTTTCTAAAATTAATTATATTTCACTCCAACCGGGAAGAAACCCCAACGAACCCCACCTTAGAGGACAAAGGGTTAAAAAAAGGGAGAAGGAAGAACTTTCAAGGAGGAAATGCAAGTGTTAAGAAAGAAATTTCTAGATAGGGGGTGGGGCTTTTGCTCCCGAAAGAAAAGGAATAATTTTTTTTTATGTAAAATGTTCAAACAGTTGTGGTCATCGGGAGGGAGCCCCACATGTCCACCACCAAAAAATTAAATTTAATCATTTTCCCCGACTCCAGCGTGTCTCTTCGTTTGGCATGACAAAACAATAACTTTAGCGGATCACATTCGTACCGCTTGCAAGCTAAAAAAAAATAGCTAATCGATTCTTACACAATATATATAGTAAATGTCGAAGGAAAAATTTTTCACGTTGTCACCACAAAATCGGCATGCAGAAAATGCAGGAATTTTCACTTTCCATCATAGAAAAAACACCCACACCGCGAAAAAAATAAAGGACACAGGTCCTTAGAAATAAAAAACTAAAAGAAAAAAAACTACGGCAAGGAAGAGAACTTTTTTTTTCAGTTCGGTTAACTCCTAAATGTGTGTGTGAGAAAAAAAAACTAGGGCTTAAACACACGAAAACGATGATTCTAGCTTACGGGCTCTACGAGAACTGAACTGTGAGGAGACTGAAACTCACTGAAATCCGTGCACTTTGCACCCTTTTCGCGAAAGAGACGAAATGCTTCAAGACGTGTATGCTTCACCACCATATCTCTCTCTTTCTGCCACACGTGGTGCCTTATAGCTGTCTCCCAGGGGAGAAAGAGATGACTATATAACTTCTAGATAGATATGAGAGACATCTCACAGGGAGCATTTGCAGTACATCTTATGCTGCTAGCTTATTTAAGACACACACAACAGTGATGGGAGTATAAAAGTTATTCTACTTTCAAAAAACTTTTCCTGATAACGTGTTTTTTTTCATTCTTATCTCATTCAAATATAGAGCAAATTTAACGTAAATATCATGTCAATTATGCAAAGAGGAAAGCATAAACATTATGAGATATAGAAAAAAATAGTCTTTGAATGAAACAGAAAATGAAATATAAGCAAGGACAAGAAGCGAGCGCTCTGATAACGCTACAGTGATGGGTAAAATAATGGAATCATTGTATAGCAGATTGTTTTTTAAAAATAAATCTAAATTTTCTTAAAAATAGTTCAGAAATTTTATTAAAAAGTTTTTCAATATTTCTTTCCCCTTTTTCGTAAAAATTTAACAAATATTTGTTTTTTTTCAAAGAATTATTATATTTTCCATTTTTTTTCATAAACCATCAAAAGAAAAAGGCAATATTTTATTTTAAGTTTTATTGACAAATATTCTTTAAAATTGATTGATTTCATAAATCTCATAAAATTTTATTCATTTCATATATACAAAATCTTTTAAGAGTTCACAGATCTGTTTTCAGCTTACAAAATAGAGAAAAAAAAAAGAAAAATTAATAAACAAAATATATGACAATATATGAAGAGAAAATATTGAAAAAACTCTTCCAAAATTTAAAAGAAAATTGATTGATTTCAAGTGGTGTTTATCTGAATGAAAATATTCGTATTATTCGGATGATCCGTCAAAGAAAACAAAATATTCAGAAACGAACGTTTAGCAAAAGTCTAAAAAGTACTAAATTCTAGTCGCAAAAGTAAAATTCAATGTAGTACTTTATAGGCTTAAGTTTAGTACCTTTTTCCCATTGTATTCAGCTTGAATTTACTATGTTTTTGAATTAAATTTAGTACACTTTTAATTATTGAAGTTATGTAGTACATTTTTGGTTTCAATTTACTATTGCATCGGCTAGAATTTAGTACTTTTTAAAATTCAATCTTAATAAGTAAATTCAATAATTAAAAGTACTAAATTCCTAATCGATAAAACATATTAAATTCTATCCAAAAAATAGTAAATTCTAACAGAAAACATTCTGAATTTAATAAAAAAAATTACAAATTTTAAGCTGAATAAGTACTAAATTTAATCCTAAAAAGTAATAAAAAAGTACTAAATTCAAGCTGAAGAAGTACTAAATTCTCGCTGAAAATGAAAATATTCAGATCTTTGGAAATATTGTGATTATTCGTTAATCTTTGGATTATTCGCCAAAATAGTCCAAATATTCGGCTCTTGATTGATTTTCTTTCTTTTTTTTTACTTTCATAAATATATTTTAAAAAAAACAATAAGTTTATAATATAAGTAATATAAGTTTAACTAACTATACGAAGTAATTTTTTTTTTACTGAAGAAACAAATATTTTAATAAATAAAGCGAATATTTTACTGATCAAACAATTGAATATTTCACTGACTACACAATTTTTTCTCTGAAAAACTGAACAAGTATTCTTTATTATTTTACTGATTTTAATATTATTTTGACAAAAAAATTAAATGTATTTAAACAAACATTTAACTGAATAAACATATAATTTACTGACTAATTAAAGATTTTACTTTAATCTTTTGCCATGAATTGGCTCAAGTAGCCTCAAAAACTCCAATCCTTACTAAAGGTTCTGTAGAAGAATTCAAAGACAATCCCTCAATGAAACTTCTTGGTGTGATGGGACAACAAAATTCAATGAATAAAAAGTTTTTATTTATTGATGCAAAATTGCTCAATTTTCACGTAAATAATTAATACGAAAATTGGTCAATTAACTAACAATAGAGCTGTATTTGTTCAAACTATTTTAAAATTACTTTTCCTGGTACTTTTTCCTTCGCGGAAGGAACATTAACAGTGTTACAAGGAATTAGGACAGACGTTAAGAGAAACATGGTGGAGCAAAAGTTCGTTAAAAAAGAAGAAATTTTGAGGAATTTTCGAGACTTTCGTGCTTTTTTGGAGCTTCTTCTCGATTTTAATGCTTTGCCGATGATTCCTGAACGTTTCTGGTGCTTCAGCATTAAAATCTTCATATTTCCTCCGGTTTTTGTGTCTGCAATTGCCTTCTCAGCGTGGTACATCATTTGTGCAACGGATACAACGTCTGATGTGGAAAACCTCACTTTCTACTCACTCGTTGTCTTAGTGGCTCATATTCAAGTTGGTACGAAAGTTTGTACGTTTATCTGGAGCAGGGAATGGGTTAAGACCTTTCTGGATTGGTTTGAAGAGTTCTACGCGCTCAAGGAAAAAGACTTGAAGATGAAAAAGATTATTGAAGATCAACTAATCAGTACGCTGAATGCTGCCAAAACTTGCTCAAAGTACAGTCAATCTGTCATTTATGGATTTTTTCAATGATTTTCTAACCTTAAAGTTTGTTGCAGGGCAGTAGGAATGGCTTATGGCAGTACAGCAGTAGCAATGATTTCATTCTTTCTCTACAAAGGTTTGTCAGATGATTGCTTTTCAGTATTCCAAATAAACTCCTAACTACAGATTGCTAATTTACAGGAGATTCTTTCATATATCGCTTTCCTGCTACATCAGACGAACCGTCGTCTGCACTTCATCTGATCTTACTGCAGACTTATCAGTCTGCAGTTATTTTCTTAAATACTTTCCTCGTTTTCATTTGTGATTCAACAATTGCAATGATAGGATTTCACATAATGGGCCTATTGAGGATCCTTAGTAAGTTTATTTTGTTGCTTGAAGACTCCTTTGATGCCTGTTCGGAGTTCCTGTGTCGCATTCAAAGTCTTCACTGTGAAATTATCAATCGTAGTAGAGCCTTCAATGATCTCCTATTTCACCTTCTACTAGTTCAGCTTTTCTCCAGTATTTTTCTCATCTTTATGAACTTGTCTGCTATTCGCTCTGACGCTGTGGGATTTGTATTCTACTTCCTGGGAGGTTCTTCTATTACCCAGCTTCTCCTTATTTGCCTCTTTGGGGAAGTTATTTTTATGCGGTATAGCCTTGTTGAGCGTTGCTTGAGATTAACTACGTGGTATGAAATGTCCTTGGAAGATCAGAAGAAGTTCGTCCTGATCCTGAGGATGGCACAGAAGCCGTATGGCCTTAAAGCAGGTGGAATGTATGATGTTTCCATGCCGACTTTTATTGAGGTAAAATCTGTTCAAATTAGTCCTTAAAACGGATGAGTTTTGAATGATTTTTTCCGTTGCAGATAATGAAGCTTGCTATCTCCTACTGCGCTATACTCTTTACGATTATAGAGTGAGAAATTTATGGTCCTAAAGGTGAATTTTATAGGAGCAGATCAATAAATCGTAAAATAGGAGCGATTATAAATTGTAGTGTATCGAGAATGTTCGCAGTGTTGACGCAAATAGTCTTGACGTAGTTTTTGACGCATCAGGGAACGAAGGAGTTTTAATTACAGAACAATTAACTGCAATTAGTTGCACCCTACTCCAACTTCTGGTATTGATTGCGTATTCTGTGTATTGAGGAAATTCCTACAATATCCAATATCACGTCATGAGAAAAGGAGCATAAGGCAGTTAACAGGATTCACTCTGTCCTACTCCTAACTATTATGAGAACTTTGCACGTGTCTTGTTGATTTTTTTGCTCGTTCCTATAATTAAAAATAATCAATAAATGGAAATATCTCCACAATATTGCCTTTTTTATTATGAAATTCATTTTAGTATTCCATCAACGTCTTGACTAGAAGGATAGAGATAGAGAGTCATGAAGACCTTATTCAGGACTTTTGAGATCTTCTACAATTTATTCTTCTTCGGAAGTAAATTCAAAGGCCTTTTTACGGTTAAAGCATTCAAAATCTGCATTGCTGCTTACGTAATTGGTGTACTTGTTAACGTGGTTTGTCTACTTAATTGTCTGATGAACAGTGAAGGTTTGGCCAAAACGGAAAAGTCGAAGCGTCTAAATCAAAGCTATGTCTTTGCAATTATTCAAATAATTTTCAAACCTTGTGAAATACTGTTTAATCAAGCAATCTTTAGCAATTTAATGGAGTGGATTAGTGGTTTGGAAGAGCGGCAGTTTGAAGGATTCATTGAAAAATCTGCACAGGGGTACTTAGCCAGAATTCGGAAATATTCATTGAAAGCAGTCAAGTATGCTGAACTGTCTTTTTTTCTCATTTTCTTACCTTAAAATTGATCCTTTCAGTTTACTTTTATTCTCTATTGTCCTGCTTCTCATGTTTCTGTTCGCTTCTTGGTTTCGATGCTTCCTTACAGAATTATGTCCTTTATCTACGTGCAGGGAGCAGCAGGATTTATCCTGGACTTGAGCCTTTCTCACGATCTCATCATAACAATGCCATTTCTTTCAAGTATTGCCCATAAAAATCTTCAGCTTCTAATTCAAGGCTATTCAATAGTTCTTGCTGCAACTATAATCTTCATTTTTGACCTGTTCTACCTGATAGTAGCTATATACATAATGGCAATGTCCTTTATTGTGAAGGATGCTGTAAAATCATTAAAATTTGCCGAAGATCGAGGGAAAAGATTACAAAGTATTCAAGAACTTCACTCAGAATACATTAAAAAACTCAATCTGTACTCTGAAGGAACTTCAAGGATGCTCCTTCTTCAACTAGTTACAAGCGTCATTGGACTACAACTACTGCTTTACATTTACAAAACATCTTCAAATGAATTTGTTGGAGCTTACATTTTTACAGCTCTTGTTCAAATTTTTCTCATTTGTTTCCTCTGTGAAATCCTTGAAGTAACCACGGAGGATATTTATGATGAAATGTGCCGTGTGGATTGGTATGAATTTGACATTAAGGAGCAAAAACATTTCCTCTTTTGCCTGCAAATGGCTCAGAGGAATTATGGACTCAGAGCAGGAGGAATGTACAACATTAATCTCATGTTGTTTGTGCAGGTGCGAATAATTTATTTATTTTGCGTTTAAATTCACACTTAAATTAACATTTTTCTTGTGTTTTATTGTAGATTATGAAGCTGAGTTATTCTTATTGTACTTTTATGCAGGCTGTTGTTGATCAATAAGCAAAACTAACATATAATAACAACTAACCATTGATGTTTCAACTACACAATACTAAATTTCTTAAATGTATGGTTATGATGCTTAAACCTCAGCGTCCCTCTTTGTGTAGTGTGGCGCCATCTAGTAGCAAACACTAATAAATCACCAACAAATAACCAGCCTAACCAGCAGTAGCCGGTTTGAAGAGTTAATTGCTGAAAGTGTAGAGAATGGCGCAGTAGGAGAAGGCAAGTTTAATAATCTGCAAAAATATTTGAATTTGAATTAAAACTTCTGCGCGATTAACTGAAAATAAAAAAATTAAACTCATGACAAACCTGAATGAATGTACTTAGATTCACTTCGTACATCCCTGCCGCCTTCAGCCCGTACTCTCGTTGAGCCATTCCAAGGATAATCAAAAAGACTTTTTGATCCTTCAGACTCAGCTCGTACCAATTAGTCAGGTAGAGTGTATCAGATAGTTTGTCCGTTTTATAACGAATAAATTCCCCAAGAAGGCACAATGGGAGTAATTGCATTAGGGCACAAAGGCACAGCAAGTAACCATCAATATTTTCCGTACCCTTTCGTAGAAAGAGAAAGACAATAAGAAAAAATACGATACTTGAAAAAAATTGAATGAAAGTCATCTCGGAAAAAGTCTCATTGAGCAGGTTAACATCTCCGAGGACATTGCAATGCATCTTGATGATTTTCTTGAAGAAATTTGGAGTTGTTTTAATTTTATCATTGGAAATCCTAATGTAATCTTCAAGAATGTCAATTTCCGTTGCAATTGGTATACCCAGACAAAGTATGGCGAGTTCAATTGTCATAAAATAGTGCCCCGTTAGCATGGCATGAAGAGTTGGAATTGATCTTAGGCCCTCTATCAAGAGTGGTGAAGTAATATTCGTGCGAGGAATATCAATGATAAGACCAATTTTTTCATTAAATCGCATTGAGAGTCCAAAAATTGATATACTTAGTACGCCAGTACGTAGTCCCCATCTAAAGAAAAAGAAATTAAATAAAAATATCGTCAATTAGTTGGTGTTCTTGAGAAGAATTAAGGGGAAGTTTATAAGGAATTTTTCAGAAAGGTTCTTAAAGAATTTTTTATAGAGATTCTTAAAGAACTTTTCAAAGAAATTTTCAAAGAATTTTTCTGAGAGATATTTAAAGAACTTTTCAAAGAATTTTTCGGTGCGATTATCAAGGAATTTTCTCAGAGATTTGTAAGGAATTTTTCACAGAATTTTTCTGATAGATATTTAAAGATCTTTTAAAAGACATTTTCAAAGAATTTTTCAAAAAATATTTCAGAGATTTGCAGAGACTTTTTCATAGACATTTTTAACCCTTGGAATGCGGAGCGGGGTCGTTGAACGACCCCAGCGCTATATTTCGTGTTATATCTCCATAAATATAAAAGATACCATTCCCATCTTTTGGAAATAAGTTCTTTGGTTATCTGAGGAGGTTGTGTAAAAATTTCAGCGCAATCCGTCCACCACAAGAAAAGTTATTAAGGAAAATGTAGAAGAAGGGAATTCAAAAATTGGTGTAACGGCCATGCTGCGGAAAATTTCTTAGAATGAAGTTAGTCACATCATGAATCATATGGTTGAAGGGGGTTGAAGGGTTGTGTTTACTTTCTCACTTTACCATCTCAGTGTCTGAATTATCGCGAATAAGTAACATAAACAACATAAAACATAATTAGAAGCATATAAGTGTGCAAAACAATAAAGAATATTCGAGAAATATTGCCATTTATCACGGTGCGGGAAGTGAGGGGAATGTGGGGAAGTAGTGAAAAAAAATAGCAGTTGCGGTCAACTTCGTGGCAAATTTCTCACGAAGAAAGTGTGAAAAATGAGTGAAAAATGTTTTTCCCTAATATCTTCTTCTGCGTGTTTCCGGGTGGCGAATTTGTGATGCAAGGGGCAAGAGGACTATATAAGGAATCTATAGGCACTAACCCGACAGTTCCCGGTTGTATGGTTTATGAGAAAATTGGCCTTCTTTTTGGGGTCGTTCAACGACCCCACCTTCGCATTCTACGTAACTACCAAGGCCTCCGCATTCCAAAGGTTAAGAACTTTGATTAATTTTCATGGAACTTTAAAACAGATTAATTAATGTTCTCAATGAAAATATTCTTAGCTGTAACAAATTTTGTGCTATTAATAATTTTTTTTAGTCAAAAGAACACTGTAAGAACACGGCAGAAATGGGTTAATTCTTTAAACAAAAAGAAAGTCTTACTTTGTGCAAACTTTCCAAAGTTTTAGAGAATTCTTCAGACGTTCCACAAGAATTTTCTGCAAATCTTCATCAGTTTCCTCAATGTTGAACAATTCACAAATTTTCTTGAACAATTCAAGAATTTCCTTTCGTCGATAGCTCCCAAGGGATATTTTAATGAAGTACAGCAACGTCCCAAACATATATAAATTTGTAGTCATAATATTTTCATTAATTTCCCCATCGAATGCCGTTATTAAATGCAAAAGAATAAACGGGAAACAAATTAAATTGTAAATGACCACAAAATAATTATAGAAACGTTCCAACGAAGAGGTAGAAAAAATATTAAATGTTAAAGTTGAAATTTTAAAATCCATTTCAGATTTATTCTTTGTAAACTCTTCCAAATGAAATGCCATTTTTTCTTAACACGGAATAGGTTTTTTTTGTAAGATTTCGAAAAGTTTGTATTTAAATTTGTCTAAGGAAGTTAATTCCTTATTAGTATTCTTGAAATTTCTCACAATTAAACTTCAAACTTGTTCTTTTAACTGAATCTTTTCGATTTTTTTTATAGGAAAATAAAAACTTTTTTATGGTTTTTTTTATGCACTCAAAGTCACCAAAGTTAAATAAGGTGTGGTCTTGACGAGAAGGGAAATAAAACTGAAGGGATTTCCCAATGGGCTGAATGGAAAGCCTCTCCACTGATACAATAAAAAAAATATTTTAAATCAATATTTCGAGGTGTTAAAAATGTTTGTTTTATTTATTAGAGTGAGAAATGGCGCAAATGTTCGCCATTTTGAAAAAAAAAAAAAAATGTCGCGTCCCCCTTACCATTTACGTCGCCATCTGTTCATAAAGCGTTTTTACACTGTCATTATTTCGTGGAGTATTACATTTTTCGTTTTACTTTTCAACTTATCTTCCAAATTGCAGGCTGAATTGTAAGAAATTTTACTGACTTTAAAATTCTACAATAAATTCTCTTTAACATTGCACAAGTTAATTTTATTGTAATACCCTCGGTAATACCTGTGATACTTATACACTGAAAAAAAAAATGTGATCGATGTGAGAAATTGATTTTTATTCTCTTGTCGATAAGCTTCTCCTCGAGCTGAGGGAATGAGAAATTGAATAAAATTACTCTTTGCAGTGCATTGCAAACGTTTTCTAGGGTCAAATTCACTATATGTACTTAACACTTGGAGGATCGTGGTTTCTAACCTCAAAAGTTTGACTTTCTTTTTCTCTTAAAAGAAAACATTTTTCCAAGTTTTCTTTCGACGATCATGAAGTAATGGATCTCTTCTACACACAGATGTAAAAATTATAACGATATTTTTAAGAGATTTTATTCTGAGACGTTTTTAAAAATGTCGAATTGGCCACGATGGCCAGAAAAATCCTCCAATGCAATGTTTAAATCCGGTTTAGTTTGTCTCTTAAGCCGTTTCATGATTTCTTTACCAGACTTAACTGTTTGAAGCAAAACTTTAAGATTTTGACATATTGAATTTAATTTATAAGAAAACAAAAAAAGCTTGGGGGAGGTCTAAATAAACTGAGACTTAAGTTAAATTTTAAACCTTAAGCCTTGCTTAAAAAGGTTAAAAGCTTCGAGTTAGTTTAACCAACTTGGACGTAGCTTTAACAAACCTAGGGCTTGTTTAAGAGAACTTAATTCCAAACTTAGTTGTGAATTTAAATCTTATTTCATAACAAAAATAAAGCCTGAAAGCCAGCTTAATGATCCGTTAATAATCTAATAATTAATATCTAATATTAATATACATATCGAGGGCTGCATTGTAAAACCGGCTAAGTCGGTTCGGAGCTCATACCGACTTAGCCGGTTTTACAATGCAGCCCTCGATATGTTTTTTTTCCAACTTCCTTTCAACATCTTTAATCAAATAAAATAACGTATTTACCTCTTTGGAGATAGATCTAATTTTTTATTCCATGTTGATTTAAAAATTCAAACTGGTAACGATGTTCCCGGTACTCAGCAAAATCCTATGAGTGTTAAATATCGATTAATTGTCCTTTTGAATACTCGGGAAAATCGCTTTTCCACCAATCAACATTGGAAAAATAACTTCTTGTCTTTTGGGTCTATTAATTTATTTTTATTTATTTTAAAAATAATTTTTCTTACAAATTGTTGGAGAGTAAAAGGAATTTCTTTTGCTGCTAAAACTTTTAACGAACTCTTGTTGGAAAAAAAGGAGGAAAGAGAATATTTTCCACTGAATTGATTAACTTTATTGATTTTAAAATTGCACAAAAGTTTTCCTCAACAGTGCATTAGTATTTGTTGTTGCTGTATTACACTGTAAAAGCTAATTTATGTGATCGATTTGAGAAACTCTCTGAAGGCCTTCCTTGCTGTTTCAGTTGTTCTAATTCATAACAGTTTGCATGATGGCGCAGTAGCTGAAAACCAACTTCATGATCTGAAATAAAAGATTCAATTTATTAAATAATTTTAGTTTGAATTTCAAATTAATTTTTAACATTAACCTGTAGAAACATATTGAGATCAATGTTGTAGATTCCTCCTGCCCTTAGGCCGTAGTTCCTCTGAGCCATTTGCAGGCAAAAGAGGAAATGTTTCTGATCCACAATACTCATCTCGTACCAATCTGTTTGACAGAAATCATCGTAAATGTCTTCAGGTTGCATTGAAACAATCTGTCCAAGAAGGCAAATGAGGAGAATTTCAAATGTAGCACCTAAAAAGGCTGCTTTCAGTGTTAGAGTACTCGTCAATTCATTTGTTGTGAAGAGAAAAAGAACTAAATTAATGAAGCTGGTTGAAAGTTGAATGAGCGCCAACATGGAGAAGGTATTGCAGAAGGCATCGAGTTTAATGAGGAGCTCACAGTGAAGCAATTGAATGGCTCTAAGAAGTTTTGAACGCCTCTCAGTTGATGCTTCTTCGTCTGCTTCTGTTTCCGCTCTTGCAATCTTCATCTTCTTAATGCTGTCTCTTATGATGAAAGTCATACAGACAATGTGAAGGCCAGTAAGAATAGGTAGAAAATCGAAAAAGACCATCGTGGACATGGCAACGGTTGAAATTACAATTTGAATAAATATTGCGATGCCGTTGCCGGCGTTTTTGAAGAGATCAGATGTTGGTATAAATGGTAAAATTACAACTTTACTGTAGAAAAGACTTTCCACCGTAAAAGACGATCCTCCCAACGTGTAGATTAGAAAGATTAATCTAAAATAGATTTAAAGAAGGTTTAAACATAAAATCCTTAAAGAAACTAATGAATGAATCAAGATTTTGGTTTTTTTGACGAGTCCATTTGAAGATTTCCGAAGTTCTGAATATTTTAATTCAGATTCAATTCCGTTGTTAAAAACCGAACAACGCGAAATCGAATAAAGATCATATTCTGCGACCAAAGAATCTTTGAAATTTCAAGAATTTATTTTGAAAATGTAATTTTAGGTTTAAAATTCAGTACTTTTTGGCTTGATTTTAGTGACTGTTTTAAAACTTTTTAGAGCTCTTGTTCCTCAATCTTTTCCTTTTTTTTCGGACGGAAATCAAACAATATTTTTTTTTCAGTTTGAAGTTATTCCTTTTAAAACAAATATTTTGATTTCTTTGGCGAATTATCCTATGAATAATTTCATTCAGATAAACACCGGTTTTAAATAATTTTGAAAACTTCATTTAATCATTACCTTAAGAGTTTCCGACTCCACTCTGCAGCCATACGGGTATACTTCTTCCCATAATCTTTAAGTAAATCATCAAATTCTCGATGCTCAAAGGTCTTCATCCAATTCAGTAAATCATAAAATTCATCGCAATTCATAAAGAGATAAATTCCCTTGAAAACAACATGTCCAAAGATAAGAGTAAATATTTGAAGGATTAATGTAGATCTCATTCTTTGCTCAATGTTTAGATCATCATCGAGATTAATAAGACACAGCACAGAGCCTAAGAAACCCACAATCAATGAAAGAGCCACAAAGATTACAAAAGAATTAAAAAATCTCTTAATATGCAAAACTTTTCGGTTTAACGAAACGATTTTCACAAAGAGCTCAAGAATTTTCCACAATATCTTCATGTTCTCTGAAGCGTCGGTTAAAAATGAACTGCACTGAAACTCGGAAAGGCAAAGACTGAATGAAAATGTTTAGGGATTTATTTCCACCCCTAAAGAAAATTATCATAATACGTAATAAGCAGTAACGCAAGATAGGGGAGATTGGAGCTAAAATGTCCTTTCAAAGCTCATAATTTATTCTGAAAATCAAATTAGGTAAAAATATTTTTTTGGCTTAATTTGAACTCGAACCAGAAAAGAGTTTACCCGCTTTGTATTACGTATATTAAAAGTTGATTAAAATGATACCTATATTAAAAAAAAATTCTCAAAAGGAAGTTGAATAATTAAGAAATTTTTGACATTCCCTTTCCCTTGAGAAAATCTTAAAATTAAAATTTCTTTTGATTATTTTGTTGAGCAATTAGAGTTTTAATAAACACGTTAAAAATATTCAATCAATGGGTTTAACTCACTTCTAAGTCAGGTTCAAGTTATGTAAGTCAGGGCTAAGTTGAAGCTTTTTAGAACAGAAAAAAAATTTAACCAAATCATGATTATGTTTTTATGCCAAATTTACATTTTTTTTTAGCTTTTCTTTTAGGGGGATGGAGATACGGAAACTTATTTTAGTTTAGGCTTAAGCTTGAGATTTTTATGTCAGGAATCATTTCCTTAAGTCAAATTACATTTTCAAATTTCAAAGACATTCAAATTAAATTTGAACTCGAACCAGAAAAGAGTTTACCCGCTTTGTATTACGTATATTAAAAGTTGATTAAAATGATACCTATATTAAAAAAAAATTCTCAAAAGGAAGTTGAATAATTAAGAAATTTTTGACATTCCCTTTCCCTTGAGAAAATCTTAAAATTAAAATTTCTTTTGATTATTTTGTTGAGCAATTAGAGTTTTAATAAACACGTTAAAAATATTCAATCAATGGGTTTAACTCACTTCTAAGTCAGGTTCAAGTTATGTAAGTCAGGGCTAAGTTGAAGCTTTTTAGAACAGAAAAAAAATTTAACCAAATCATGATTATGTTTTTATGCCAAATTTACATTTTTTTTTAGCTTTTCTTTTAGGGGGATGGAGATACGGAAACTTATTTTAGTTTAGGCTTAAGCTTGAGATTTTTATGTCAGGAATCATTTCCTTAAGTCAAATTATTTCAAATTTGAAAGGTCTTATGAGATAGGATGAAACTATTAAAGATAGTTTTTAGGTTTTCTGAGTCAGGATTAAGTTTTATGAGCTAATCTTAAAAAATTTAAGTTTTTTTATCAGGAAATATCTTTTAAACAAGTTTTAAGCATTTTAGAATAGATTTAAGTTTTCTTAGACATGATTTAAGCTTAAGTTTTCTCAGTCAGGGATATTTCTTTTTAAGGTTTGTAAGTTTTTTGACCTTTTTTTTTAAGTAGAGAAGGGGTAACGGATTTTTTTATAACTTTAATTTAATTTTATTAATGACAAGCCTAAAAAAACTCAAGTTGAGCTTAAAATGAATAAACTCCTTTGTCTTATAATTTTCCCCTTCAAACCATTTTGCTCTAACTTTCTGGGAAATATGACATTGTTTTAGCTTTTCCTCAACCCTTTTACTCGTTGAATTTTCATAGAATTTATAAAGCTATTAGCCCCGATGTTCCCTATAGCAGGAAAACTGTTTCTCACGATGCAATTTGTTTATGTTGTGACCTTCTAAACTTATTGAACTCATTTGAGGGAGAACCCTTCCATTGAAGAGTAATAAAAAATTAATCATCTCACCGCGTTCATAATAATTTGTTTAATAAACTTTTGCGTTTAGGGCGATGTTGAAAATTTATGTCACACATTGAGGCGAATGAGAACACGCCTTTAACAATTTTAATATTTTTCGCGCGCGCGCTTTCTCGTCGGAAAACTACAAGATGGCGTCGCACTTAAAATGGAGAAAAGTGATTTTCTTACACTTCAATAATTAGGCTACAAATGTAACCAACATTGGAAAACCGAGTTTAAGAAAAACCCCAAGAAAAATGGAAACATTAAAAATGTGTAAGTTCTAACAGCTTTCCCAAGAGACCCCCCTTAAATTAATTTGCGTTCTAGTTTGCTCTCACAAAATTGGTACACTGAAAGAAACACAGCTCCCGTAAGCTTGGTCAGCTTACCTGTACATTTATTCCATGTTGATTTAAAAAATCAAACTGGTAACGGTGTTCAGCAAAATCCTCGGAGTGTTAAATATCGATTAATTGTCCTTTTGAATGCTCGGAAAAATCGTTTTTCCACCAATCAGCGTTGAAAAAAATAACTTCTTTAATTGTCTTTTGGGTGAATAAAATTTTTTTTTATTTAAAAAATCATTTTGCTCACAAATTGTTGAAGTGTAAAAGGAATTACTTTTGCTGCTAAAACTTTTAACAAACTCTTGTTGGAAAAAACGGAGGAGAGAGAATATTTTCCACTGAATTGATTAACTTTATTGATTTTAAAATTGCACAAAAGTTTTCCTCAGCACTGCATTAGTATTTGTTGTTGCTGTATTACACTGAAAAAGCTAATTTATGTGATCGATTTGAGAAAATCTCTGAAGGGCCTTCCTTGCTGTCTCAGTTGTTCTAATTCATAACAGTTTGCATGATGGCGCAATAGCTGAAAACCAGCTTCATGATCTGAAATAAAAGATTCAATTTATTAAATAATTTTAGTTTGAATTTCAAATTAATTTTTAACATTAACCTGTAGAAACATATTGAGATCAATGTTGTAGATTCCTCCTGCCCTTAGGCCGTAGTTCCTCTGAGCCATTTGCAGGCAAAAGAGGAAATGTTTCTGATCCACAATACTCATCTCGTACCAATCTGTTTGACAGAAATCATCGTAAATGTCTTCAGGTTGCATTGAAACAATCTGCCCAAGCAAGCAAATGAGGAGAATTTCCATCATAGCACCAAAAAAGGATGCTTTCAACGTAAAGGTACTCGTCAATTCATTTGTTGTAAAAAGAATAAAAAGTAAAAGAAGGAAGCTATTTATAAGTTGTATAAGAGCCAACATGGAGAAGGTATTGCAGAAGGCATCGAGTTTAATGAGGAGCTCACAATGAAGCAACTGAATGACTTTGAGAAGTTTTGAACGTCTCAAAATTGATGCTTCTTCGTCTGCTTCTGTTTCCGCTCTTGCAATCTTCATATTCTTAATGCTGTCTCTTATGATGAAAGTCATACAGATAATATGAAGGCCTGTTAGAATAGGCAGAATATCGAAAAAGACCATCGCGCACATGGCAACAGTTGAAATTACAATTTGAATAAACATTGCGATGCCGTTGCCAAAAAAATCGGACGTTGGTATAAAGGGTACTATTACAACTTTAGTGAAGAACAGAATTTCCACCGTAAAAGATGACGCTCCAAACGTGTAGAATGCAAACATGAATCTAAAAGAGATTTAAAGAAGTTTTAAACATAATCCATAAAGTAACTAAAAAAATAAACCAAAGGGGTATATATTTATCTGAAGAATAAACTGGTGATGTGTATGGTGAATCATCCGAATATTTCCAAAGTTGAAATCGAATAAAAATCTAAGAAATAGAATTTAGCACTTTTCGGTTTGATTTTACAATTTTTCTGCTAGATTTTTAAACTTCTTAGGCTTAATTTTAATATTTTTCGCCTTGAATTTACTCTCTTTTGGTCTTGAATTAAATATTTTTTAGGCTTTTGCTTTTCAATCTGTACCTTTTTATGCCTGATAATTACTTAAAAATTTTCTGTTTGAATTTATATTTTTCTATGATGTAATTTACTAATTTTCGGCTTGATTTTAATCCTTTTTAGTTATGAATTATAAATATGTTTTAAGCTTTTGTTCCTTTATCTCTGCCTTTTTAAGACTTAAAATGGATTTCTTGCTCACAGAATACGACCAAATTTTTTTTTAATCTTCAGTTTACTAATTTTCAGTTTAACCTTTGGAATGCGGAGGCCTTGGTAGTTACGTAGAATGCGAAGGTGGGGTCGTTGAACGACCCCAAAAAGAAGGCCAATTTTCTCCCAAACTATACAACCTGGAGTTGTCGGGTTAGTGCCTATAGATTCCTTATATAGTCCTCTTGCACCCTGCACCACAAATTCGCCGCCCTAAAATACTTAGAAGGAGATATTAGGGAAAAACATTTTTCAATCATTTTTCACAATTTCTTTTTGAGAAATTTGCCAAGAAACTGCAATTTTTTTTTCACTCTTCCCCACATTCCCCTAACTTCCCGCAAAGTGATAAATGGCAATATTTCTCGAATATTCTTTATTGTTTTGCACATTTACATGCTTCTAATTATGTTTTATGTTGTTTATGCTCTAAAAAATTTTCCGCAGCATGACCGTTACACCAATTTTTGAATTCCCTTCTTCTACATTTTCCTTAATAACTTTTCTTGTGGTGGTCGGATTGAGCTAAAATTTTTACACAACCTCCTCAGATAACCAAAGAACTTATTTCCAAAAGATGGGAATGGTATCTTATATATTTATGGAGATATAACACGAAATATAGCGCTGGGGTCGTTCAACGACCCCGCTCCGCATTCCAAGGGTTAAAATTCAGTACATTTTGGCTTGATTTTAGTGGCTGTTTTAAAACTTTTTAGAGCTCTTGTTCCGCAATCTTTGCCTTTTTTTGACGGAAATCAAACAATATTTTTTTCAGTTTGAAGTTATTCCTTTTAAAACAAATATTTTGATTTTTTTGGCGAATTATCCGATGAATAATTTCATTCAGATAAACACCGGTTTTGAATAACTTGGAAAACTTCTTTCAATCATTACCTTAAGAGTTTCCGACTCCACTCTGCAGTCATTCGTGTATACTTCTTTCCATAATCTCTTAGTAAATCATCAAATTCTCGATGTTCAAAGTTCTTCATCCAATTTAGTAAATCATAAAATTCATCGCAATTCATAAAGAGATAAATTCCCTTGAAAACAACATGTCCAATGACAAGAGTAAGTATTTGAAGGATTAATGTAGATCTCATTCTTTGCTCAATGCTTAGATCATTGTCGAGATTAATAAGACACAGCACAGAGCCTAAGAAACCCACAATCAATGTTAGAGCCACGAAAATTACAAAAGAATTAAAAAATCTCTTAATATGCAAAACTTTTCGGTTTAACGAAACGATTTTCACAAAGAGTTCAAGAATTTTCCACAATGTCTTCATGTTTTTAACCGGTGAAAGCCGCGAAGCTTTCTTAACAACTAACTGCACTGAAACTTGGATGGGAAAAGACTGAATGAAAATGTTTAGGGTATTCTTTACAACCCCTACTAAAGAAAATTTTCTTAATAAGTAATAAGAAGCCGCACAAGATAGGGGAGATTGGAGTAAAAATATTCTTTTAAGGCTCATAATTTATTCTGAAAATCAAATAAGGTAAAAAAAAATTTCCTTATTTTGAGTTCGAAGAAGAAATGAGTTCATCCAGAAAAATATTGACTCAATGGGCTTAACTCACTTCTAAGTCAGGCTTAAGTTTACTAAAAGTCAGAACAAAGTTTTTTTTTTAAAGCATTTTAGGACAGCATTTTAAGCCAGATATTTTTCAGCTTGTTTTTTTTTAAGGGGAAGGAGTTACAAAAAGGATTCAATTTTTTCTATCTGAATTTAGCTTTTTAATCATGATTAAATTTAGTCAGTTAAGCTTGAGTTTTCTAAGTCAGGAATCATTTCCTTAACTAAAGCCTAACTTTTATGGATAGGCTGAAACTTTTGAAGATAGTTTTTAGGATTAAGTTTTATCAGTTTGTCTGAAGAAATTTAAGTTTTCTCAGTCTGGAATAATTTTTTTAAAAAGTTTTATATATTTATGAGTAAGATTTAGGTACCTACCTTAGAATAGATTTAAAATTTGAACCGAACTTTCAACGAATTTGTCTTACATTTTTCTCTAATTTTCTGGGAAATATGCTTTTCTTCAGCTTTTCCTCAACCCTTTTTCTCGTTGAATTTTCATAGAATTTATAAAGCTATTAGCCCCGATGTTCCCTATAGCAAGAAAATTATTTCTCACGATGCAATTTGTTCTTATTGTGACCTTCTAAACTTATTGGACTCACTTGAGGGAAACCCTTCCATTGAAGAGTAATAAAAAATTAATCATCTCACCGCGTTCATAATAATTTGTTTAATAAACTTTTGCGTTTAGGGCGAAGTTGAAAATATATGTCACACATGGAGGCGAATGAGAACACGCCTTTAACAATTCTAATATTTTTCGCGCGCTTTCTCGTTGCACCATTCCATTGATTTTTTTTAGAATTTATATTGACGACAAAACATCTGGAACATTTCCCTTTGAAACTTTGTTGGGAACTCTATGACTTGCCGTGGGACGTTCATAGGACATGTGCTCGTAATATAGTATAACGATTAGTTGGACAACTCAATATTTATTATTTATAAGGTTTATTTTTAACATTTATATTTAAGTAAAATAAATGTTAAAGATCTGTTCTTTAATCTGTTCTTTTTTTTCTGTCGAAATACTTTGTCAAAGCAAATAGGGAAAAAAAGGTTTTCTTTAGATTTTCTAAAAGAAGAATTGACTGGATAAATTAATCTCTTATTGAGAATCTCTGGAACTTTAAAAATAATCCAATTTAATCACGAGAAAACTTTTCACCAGGAAAAATTTATTTATTTTTCAACATAATTTTATTTATTTCTTCAACATTTTCTCAATACTTTTATGTGCTATTGAAAC
The DNA here is from genome assembly GCF_024334085.1 of Lutzomyia longipalpis. Taxonomy (NCBI): domain Eukaryota; kingdom Metazoa; phylum Arthropoda; class Insecta; order Diptera; family Psychodidae; genus Lutzomyia; species Lutzomyia longipalpis. Next base: position 18,224,654 of record NC_074710.1, on the reverse strand, counting down.
AACAATTTAATTACAAAAATATTCTTTTTGTTTACTTTTCGTGCTGCAATTTATTTCACTGGAAATTAGTTCTTCTAAAAGCGGGTTCGTTTCTTCTCGAAGCGTTGAAATCTTTCGTTGAGCGAAGCAAAGGAATTTCTCTCTAAAATCTCAATTTTCTCAGTGAATTCGGTGCTTTAATATTTTTCTGAGCTTACAGAAAGGCTACCATTAGGGTGCAGTACGTAATGGCGAGCTTAATAATCTGCAAAAGATTATAACTTTTATTTAAAAGAGAATTTTCATTTCAAAGAGATTTTCTTCTTTAAGGAATTATTGAAAATTTCAAAGTTTTACCTGGAAAAACGTTACAATGTTAATGTCGTACATCCCACCGGCCTTCATGCAGTAGTTTAATTGCGAAATCTTCAGCATAAGGACGAAATTCTTCTTGTCAGCAATGGTAAAATCATACCATTTAGTTTGATACAGCTCCTCGCAGATTTTGTCGGTTTTCATTTGAATAATCTGCCCAAAGAGGCAAAAGAGTGCCAACTGACAGAACACACATATAATACATTGGTACATGAGGTACTCATTGGGATGAAGCATTATGAGGGAGAATGAGCTGAGGAACATCAAGATACTCCCAGTAAATTGAAAGAGTGTCGCAAAACACGTGGCTGTGTTGAAGTCTTTGAAGATTTCAATGAATTCGCAGTGAAGCTCAAAGACAGTCTTGAGGATTTGTGAAAATTCCTCCCTCTGTGTGTCGTCCTTGAGGTGCTGAATGCCATCCTTAATGATGTCCAGAAAGCCCATAATTTGTAGCCCAACAATGACTAGGGGGCAATCAACAATGGGTGTTGAGAGACCAATAATTGGGAAACAGTAGAAGGTCAAAAAGGCATGAATTTCCCCATGATATGGATGATTATCCGCCACAAAGGGCATCCTTAGCCATATTTTCTTATCATTTGACTCAAAGACCACAAGAAAGGCATAAGAAATGGATGTTAAGATGAAATTAATGTTGTAGATGCTGGAAAAAATGCAAAGAAAAGATATTTTTAGATATCTTTTGAAGGATAATTCATTTTTGGTCTCCTTTTCTCTTATCTGGATAAAAATTAAAAGTTTTTGTTTTGTTTTGTACTAAAAGAAACTTTAAAAATATAAGTCAAATACAGGATATTTTTCAAGGTGAAGAAGACCGAAAGAGAACTTGAGTTTTCCTAACTTAATGAAGAATTTTTCTTACTAAACGACGAATTTTTTTTGGATACAAAGGACTTTTCTAGGCTTAACAATGAATTTGTCAGATGTAACGAAAAATTGTACGGATCACATGAATAATGTTCCTGACTTAACGAACAATTATTCTGATTTAACGAAGAAGTATTATGACTTAACGAAGAATTCTTATGACTTTACGAACAATTATTCTGACTTAACAAAGAATTTTCCTTGCCTAACGAAAAAAATACAAACCTAACGATGAAATTTTCAAACTTAATGATAAATTATAAAGGCCAAATGAATAATATTCCTGACTTAACGAAGAATTCTTTAGTTCTAACAAATAATTTTCCTTTCCTAGATATTTTTTTAAGATTTAACAAAGAAATAAAACAATCAAATAAATAAATAAATAAATAAATAATGAAGAAACTAATTGATCAAAATATGCGTTTATAAAAAAAATGAATAAAACGAATAACTTTAAAAATTTTATGATGTAATTAAAAGAAAAAAATTGAAAATCAAATTTAAAAAAATCTGATTAAATAAAAAGGATTATTTAAACAACAAAAAAATACAGGAAAGTGGAAAAAAAACGATGAAATTGAAAGATTGATCTGCTAATCAAACGAATTTAATTGTAGAATAAACCGAAAAGAATAAAGAAATTATTGAACAATTAATTGAAGAACAAAAACAAAATTAGAAAATTAAATAAAAAAGAAGCATCTTGTCCCAAGATTTTTTCTGATTGAGCCGAAATAAAATTAACAAAGCGATAATTGAAGAATATTTCTATCTAAACGAAAAAAAAACTACGAATAATTCTCTCCAAACGAAGAATTTTGAAGGAATAAAATCGTATAGATTCTGTTTTAACGAATACTTTTTTGAAGTTCTAAATTATTTAAATAAAGAACTTCACATAATTAATTTGGATACATATTTGACTTTAGCAAGTTATCGAAGAATCTTTATAACCGATCGAAGAATATTCCTAACTGAACGAATATAGCTATACAATTGTATATAACAAAAGAGAATTAATATTAAATATTCCGCATTTGCACAAATATTTTTTTCATTTAATGTTTTTTACTTCAGACACTTTTCGTTAAGTTCTTTAAAAAAAACTGACGAAAAATATGTTGAAAATAATCAAATTAATCGAATTACACGAAAAACATCGTTGAAAATTTCCGGGCTTTTTGAATAATTTCTCCGGGGGCATCCCCAAAAGTTCCGTTGAATGTCCTCAGGGGAAGATTCTTGACCCAAATGAAGAGTTTCATGAAGAATTTCTTGTGAATCATGCAGCTGATTTGCTTGAAATTAATCTCAATTTGCACAGAAACAATCAAAGTGGCAAAAAAGAGTTCCATGTGGTCCATTTTGCAGGTCAACTGATACACAACATTCGTTATTGCCGATGTGATGGAGAGAAAATTCCCAAAAATCATCACAATGAGAATGACGTTGCTCCACCAATATTTCCGCGTAACGGTCAATGTGGCGGAGAAGATAGAAAATTCGAGAAAAACATCGAGATACTTCACAAAGGCGTCCATCTTGTTGCGATGTTTTTTTTTAACTTTTTGAGGCGTTTTAGAACGTTCTGACTGATCTACACTGAAGTACTGCATGCAATGAGTGCCAGAAGAAAGTCTTTTATACCGCAGAGATTCGGTGAGAAAGAACGCAATCAGTTGGAAAGGTTTTTTCTATTAATATTTGAGAAGCCATTTTGCGAAATACGGAGCAATTTTAGGTGTTAAATTTTTATTCAGCACTTGCTGATTCTCGAGGTAGAATTTGTGAAGAAGAACAAAAAAAAACAAATGCAACAGAAAATGCAATTTTCTTCTACATTTTTTTTTGCATTATTTTTACGGGTGAAGGTTGATGGTAATTGTTGCTGGCCATATGTGGAAAAGGAGTTTATTCACCATTAAACACGGTTCATTGCGTCATTCGAGGGAAAAATCATTTAATTTTGAATTTTTGCCTATGAAGCATATGTATGCTTTGGTGCAATACAATGACTTTAAACGAGTTTTTATTATGAATTAAAGAAGATAAAATTGTTTGAAATATTTTAATACCTTTAGTCTTCAATTTATGTTAATGAAGCATATGCTTCGTAGCGTCGAAACGATCCAACTAAACAAATTTTTATTGAAAATTGAAGAAAAAATTGTGTCTGAAAGAACAGCTAAGATCTTACTGAAATTTTTTAGGAGCTTAGTCTTTTATTTCAGGTTTTGCATATGTTGCGAAGCATACGCTTCGGAAAGTCAGAATAACGTAACTTGATGAATTTTTATTTTAAATTTAATACGAGCTGTGTCTAGAATAAACACCGCTAAAAAATTTTAACCATTTTAAGGACTTTGTTTCATTCATCATGTGTATGAAGCTTATCCTACAGTGCTTCAGAATGGACTAACTGAACGAATTTTACAACAAATTGAAATAAATTGAAATACTTTAAGAGCACGGTCATGTATTAAGCATATGCTTCGGTGCTTTTTTAGCAAACCAGCTAATTTTTATTTTTAATCAAAAAAAAAATCATTTCAAAATATTTTTGAGATCTTTTCTTTAATTTGAATTCTTACATACGCGAAGCATATGCATATACTATGCGTCACCAAACATTGAGATTTTTGTCTTCAATTATTTTTTTTATGACACAATCGATAGAATTAAGGGAACAATTTAAAAAAATTACCTCAAAATTCAACAATAAATTACGCATTAATATGGAAAAATAAGGAAACCACTTTCAATTAAAAATAAATAAATAAAAAAACAAAATTGTTTAATTTTCTTAAATTTTTATTATTATTACTTAAGTGATTTGTTTTTACAGAAATTTTTAAAACTATGATTCACTTCATTTTTTCCTTCTTCTTTTAGCAATTTACTTAAATTCTACAATTTTATCTGTGATCCTTGAATGTGTTTTTTTATTTTTTTTAATTAGTATTTTTAAGGTCTCTTTTTTTCTCAAAAAAAAAATTCTTCGTCGAACTTGGATTTTTTTTCGGTATACATTTCTAATCACATTCATACTTTTTACTCATTTTTTTAAATTTATTTTTTGTGATTTTTTATATCTTGTGTGTGATTTATTTTTTGTTTTCTCAAAAATTATCATGTCTTAATATTTTTTTTCGTGATTTTTAAATTTCATTTATTACTTTTTTTTACATGTTTTTATTGTGTTTATTTTTTGGATATTTTTTCATAAATATTTTTTTTGGGAAAATGGATTTCCTTTGAGAAAGGAAAATGAAAATTAAATTATTCAATATTTTTTATGTCCATTTTATATCATTTTTATTAATTTCTTTTGTCTATGTAAATCAACAATATTAAAACTTAATCCCTACTACGTATTTTTTGTATTTATATATTTTTGTTGTTTTTAAAAGGAATTCTTCCGTGTCCTGTAGTTTTTTAAATCTTTTTTCACTTCCTCATTTTTTGATTCTCCCCAGCTGAAAGTTTTTTCTTGACTTTTCCATTCAGAATTCTTTCTATTTTACACAATTTCTCATTTTTCTGGGATAATTTTATTTATTTAATTTTTTTTCAAATAAATTTCCCAGAAAATGTTTTTCTTTTCAATTTACTTTTCTAAGAATTCACCCTCATCTACCACCCACACGCCTGTCTAATAAGTATAGGAACTTTGGTTTCACATATTTTTTGCCATTTTATAACAAAAATCATGATGAAGGTTTTTTTTTATTTTGTAAATTACAAAGATTTTTTTGTCCAATGGCCACAGCGAATCAACTAAGAGGTCACAAAAATTTTTAATTTGTAATTAAAATGAAATAATAATTAATTAAACTCCTTAAGCTCTGGGTGAGGGAAGCTAAATTAATTAATTACTAAAGAATTAAATTTAATACACTTTACAAGTTAATTTGAACTCATAAATCGATGACACACCGTTCAACGGGAAAAATCTTTTGGTCAGAAAATTATTCATTTTTGTCAGCAGAATTTTTGATTTAATTCGAATTGAATAAGAAAATGTTCCATTTTGTCGGGAAAAATTGTCCTTTTGGTCAAAAGAACGTTTTTATTTGAAGAGAATTAAAAATTTCTTCGAAAACGTTAATTTGTTCATTAGAAAAATGTTCTTTTTAAACTCATTTGACGTTTAATTGGATTTTTTAACTCAGAATTTCTTAATTTTTTTGAACTCAAAGAAACGTTCCTTATTTTAAATAAACAATCTTAATTCTTTAATCAGGAATCGAGATTATCCGTTCAACCTGAAAGATTTCTTTTTAAATCAGAAAAATTCCATTTTTTGGCCCGACAGCCTTTTTTTTTTTTTAATTTTAACTTAAAACAAGATTCTCTTTTCTTATTTAGAGATTAGGTAGAAAAATCTTTTTGGAACAATTTTCTTTTTAAATAAAAAAAATCATTTTGTTTGAAATTTATATCTTTTTTTAAATAAAAAAAAAACATTTTTAATTAATCGCAAAATATCGGTTCATTTGATCAGAAAAATCTTTTCGATTTGACTCAAATTATGTTCTTTTCCATGTAAAAATCATTTCTTTTATTAAAAAAAAACTTTTTTTCTTGTAAAAGGATACTTTTTAGCTCATAAAACTTCCCATATTTTTTTTATTAAGATTATTTTAACTCACAAAAACATTCATTTATAACTTTTATTGTAATATCTAAGGAAAAAAAAATGTTCAATTCCACATGGTATATTATCCCGATCAATATAAAACATTCCCCTGACTACAAATAATTATTTTCTGATCAAAAGATTAAGACCCATCTTTGTAAAATTCTTTTTCATTTCTAATTTATTGGTTTGTATTTTATCTTCTTTTTTTCTAACGCCCCATTTTGGGGGTTTTAAATTGATAAAATAAATCTTTCCTAAGAAATCCTAAAGAGCTAAAAAAAAAAACAAGAAAAATAATTAATTAAAAGAGAAAATAAAGTTTTACTAAAATATGTGCAAAGTCTACGAAATAATTTATGGCAAAATGCATTTTTTTTCTTTTTCTATAACATCCTTAAACATTAAGTTAAAATTCTTGAAATTTTTTCTTCTTACTTTATTTACAGATTATTTGTTGTTTTCATTTTTTTTCTTTTATACAAACACCCTTTTGCATAAAATTTCTTTCATTCTCACGTCATTTTTTTCCATCTTAAAGGGAGTTCTAAAACCATTTTTTTACACTTCTACAGCATTTTCCTCATTTTTCTTCTATCTCCTACTATTTAGTTTTCTTTTCCTTTTCTTTAAATTTAACGTCTCTCTAACACAGTGATAGAGGTGATATGAAATGTATGTTGGTGGTGGTTGAGTGTGGGGTTGAAGGTCATTATCTCACAGGGAAAAAGGTGAGATCCGTGCGCAAAAATTCCTCCCACGTGTTTTTGTTTTCTTTTTAAATTTATCCTTAAACTATTCCTTTGGACATCATTCGGACTGTATTCTTTAAGGCCTGACGCTTGTTGCAGAACCAAATTCGTATAACTTCACGCTCATACCCCAATTGGTGTGCTAGGCCAGTTATTTCTGTACCTGAGGGGAGAAAAAAAAGAGAATTTTTGTTAGAAGTTTCCCTTATTGAGGAATACTGTAAAATGGGGTGAATTGAATCATCTCTTAGAGTTGAATTGATTTGTTTTTATTTTTTAGCAAATTGACTAATTTAAATAAGAAAAAAAAAATGATTCTAATTCAATACTGTCTATCGGAGTTAGATTGGGTTTAAGAGGTGATTTGCGACAAGAATTATTTATTTTTTGTTTCTTTTTTCTTAATCTGTTTTCCTCTTTAACGTTTAGAGGACAAAACTGGCAATCGCTGCCAATTTGACTTTTTTTTTAAATCGTTACAGAATAAAGTCCATCTAACTTAACCATAATTCTTCATCTTTGTGCGTTTTAAGAAAATTTAGTAAAGTTCTCTCTTTGAGAGAAACTTTTTGGGAAAATTTTAGGTTTGAATTTTTGGTCATCTAAGTTTTAATTTGTACTTTCACTTCTGATTTATTTATCTTAGTTCAGCAGAACATAAGAACCCACACAAATGTTGAAAAGAATATGAGAATTCTAAAAAGTATTCCACAATAAAACTTTTAGGTTATGTTGAAAGGGCTTTTTTTCTTCAAATGTATCAAAATTTTGGCGCCATTTTCAAAAAGTTATTGATCTGTTCTGAATCGTTAAAAAAATAAAAACTAAGTGAATAAAAACTAATTGATAACTTAATAAATATTCATTGAAAAATACATAAAAATCTCTAGTTAAACGCCCTCTTTGTATTTAGGGAAGAATCTTCTTTCGCCCTTTATCTTACCTGAAGGATGGGTGTTGCGTTCAAAGTGCGCATTGAGCAATTCAAGGGCTTGTGGGGTAAAGGAGGTCCTTCGTTTTCTCTTCTTCGATGGTTCAACCCCTATAAAGTCCGTCAAATGGTTCTGGCCGCTTTTGTACCTATTCCAGTGACTAAAAAATCATTTTTTAAAAAGTTTTTTTTATTCCTTTTTGGGAATTTTATTTTGAGGTTATTTTACCTTTCTTCTGCCTCTTTCATCCATCGCTCGAGGACTGGTTTAATCTTCTGAGCACTCTTTGGGGTGATGTCCAATTTTTCAAACCTATTTCAGACACAGATAATTCGAAGGAAGAAAAAAGAGAATTAGAAGATTTTTTTAAATCTATAAAAAAAAAATTTAAAAAAAAAGAAAAAAATCCTTAACCACGTGTTAAATGAAATAAACAAATTAAGGAGGAACTTAACGCCCTAAATGCCAGGACATTGACATGAATTCTGCATTTTGCAGCTTAAGAACGATTTCTTTAAAATATTAAAAAGATTTTTTTTTTATTTAATATTTATTGTAAAAGTTTTTTCTTACACGGAGGAAACTTAATTCCTTCCTGCAAAATAATGGCAATGCCCTGGCCTTCGGGGGTTGATTTAACTAATTTGCATGAGAGAAAAATAAATAAATAAAACAATACTACACAAAAATAAATATTAAAAAAAATGTTAAATAATTCTTAAAGATAAAATAATACGAAAAATAAGCAAAAACATAGAATTTAGATTTTTTTTATAATCAATCAAAAAAGTCTCAAATTTTACAATTTCTTCGGGCTTTCTTTTAACCTTTTTATAGCCAAAAGAAAAAAACTTGTCCTTTATTTTGCAAATAATGCAGTGAATGTTGCAAAGTAAATTGAAAAATAAAACATTAAAGTGTTAACATCCAACACTTGTTGCTTCATGAACTGGAAAATGCTTTTTTTCTGTTATTTAATAAAGCCCAAACAGATAAAATTATTTATATAAAAAAAATTGTGTGCGAATTGGTTGAATTTTTAATTGTTCTGACCTTACCTCCGCTTTTATGGTTAATTTATTAATTTACTATGTTTGATTTTTTTTTCGTTACGAACAACGCATTTCATTATGAATTGTCAATTTTAAAAATTCATAAAATGTCAATTTGTGGTTTATTTTAATTTATTAAATTTTCATTTTTGCCTCCCTTCTCTGTGGGGGGTTAAATTCAGCGAGAATTTGATAGGGAGGAAAATTAGTCAAAAGTTTTGTTTCCTTTTCTATTTCTTGAAAGCTTTTTATGAATTTTACTCCTTTTTGACTACTACGTGACGTCTTTAAGTGTCAAACAGTTATTTCATTTTAAATTCTTTAAGAAAAAAATTGATAGAATTCTAGCAATTTTTTTCCTTATAGATTCTTGCATAGAAGAACTCTTAATTTAAGAATTTTCAGTTAGTACTAAAGCGTCTAGGAGGTCCCCAGAAAGTTTTAAAAAGATCGTATAAACGTTAAACAGGAATTCGTGTAATTTTCTGGAGTTTTTCTTTGCGACAAGAGACTTTAGAATATTTTTGAGAGTTAGGAATTCGAAAAGTATACTTTAACGTGAGACGTTTCGACTTTAGAATATTAGAACACTCAGAAGTGCTGACAGAACGTAAGGAAATGCTCAAAAACACTTAAAAACGTTAAGAGATGTTCGCAAAACGTTAGGAAAGTCTTAAAACATTCTCAGTCAGAAATACTCAGAAACATCCAGAAGAGCTCAGGAATATTTGAAAGGTTCTCAGAAATGTTTAAAAGGCGTTAAGAAATATTCAAAATCGGTCAGGAATGTTAAAAACGTTCAGAAATATTCCAAAATTCTCAGATGCATTTTGAAACATTTAAAATCATCAAAAAACGTTAAGATATTTTTGTTAATATTCCGGAAAAAGCTCATAAATCATCTTAGATGTTTCTTTTCTTAAATTAAAAGGTTTCCTTTCAAAACACATTTGACTAATTTTCCCGTTGTTAATATTTAACAAAAATTAATCCAAGGATTAGGTTAGGAGGATTTTTATCACATTAATTAATTTTCTCTTAAAACTACACAACGAAAACACCCATAAAAACATAAAGACCAAAAACAAGGAAATTAATAAAGCAAAAATTAAATAATTAAAAAAAAATCAAAAGACGGTGTTGTAAAAGACATCCTTTCACATACATAGCCTGTTGTTGCGTTGAGAATTGCGCTGCATACATCTGTGCGGCGAGGGCACTGCTTGGAAATCCACGGAGAAGGGTCACACATAAACAAAATTAGGCGAGAAAAAATACAGGAAATGAATATTAGACAAAAAATCTAAATGAATGATTTTTCTTTAAAAGATTTTGATTGAAAGAAAAATAAGAACGCCCTTTGAAGGGAAGTTTTTCATTAATTTTTAGAGAGAAAGAGTAGTGAAAAATAGAAATAGGGAAAATTTTACATAAAAATCATGTCCTGGCATCCTGACGAAACTCTAAGAAGTTTTCATTTATTTTTGTGTGAAAAGAAATTAAAGAAATAAAAAAAAACATTTTTTTGCAAAAGAAAAATATCACAAAATGACCAATTTCTTTGTTATCTTTGTTTTTTTTTTTAAATCTTGAGTTAACCCAGGACAAGTAATAATTTTTTTTCAAAGTTTGGTTTTCATTGGTGAGACAAGAATTAGAAAAAATAAGACAATATTAATACTCTTGTTACAAGCTGTAAATGGAAGAAAATTATGTTGTTCTTTTGCGTTCTATTCTCATTTACTTTGACCAAAAGGGAAATATGCAAAAAAGAAAAAAATATATATTTAAAAAAAAAACATTTTTTAATAGATTTCTTAAGTTTCTTTAATAACTTTTCATAGAATTTTTTAGAGAGATTTTTTTAAGGGATTTAAAAAGAGATTTTCAAAGGACCTTTACAGATTTTTTTAAGAGATCTTTTAAGAAGTTCTTCAAAACCTATTTAGAGAACTTTTTTCGAAATTTTCATTGCAATTCTTCGTGGAACTTTTTATAGAACTTTTCAAAGAGATTTTCCAAAAATTTCCAAAAACATTTTTCTATTTCTTCAATATAAAAAAAATTATAAAGAAATCTGAAATTTCCTGGAAAAAAGGTTCCTTAAATTCTCAAAATTATTTTAGTTGAAATCTAACTAAATAATATTTAAAGATGGCGGACAAAATGGCCTGCAACATAACCTCCAAAAACGAATAAAATCTCCTCAATTTCAGGGTAAATTTGTAAATGAGAATAGAGGCTTCCCTGCAGTTATCTTTTATTGCAAAAATATCATGATTTTCCCCGTTAAAAGAAAAGATTTTCCCCGTTAAAGCTATTCTTACCTGCATATGGCACTCTGGCTGTAGGCTGGGCCCTCTGTTACGGATAGCGCCTGACCGACCTGTGTTTGCGTGAGACCAAGCGACAGGCGTCGCAACTTGAAGGCTTTGGCAAATTCCTTAATCTCATCCAGGTCAATGCCATCGACCACGTTGCACGTTGCCTGATTAATGGTGGGTTCATCTGCAAAATGGAATGAAGAGTGGAGGGGAGGGGGTAGGTGGGATAGGCTGTTAGACTCTATTTGACTGAATTTTGACACACAAACATACACACATCATCACCGTGTGAGACTAATTCGAATTTGGCGACAAATTGACGTCATTAGGCACTAATTAGATGTGAGGTGTGGGTGGGAAAATAAATTGATTGAAGCCGAATGTTGCTTCACCCAACCCCTATCGCGCATACCACCCCCCTCCAGCCCCCTTCGTGCCAAAAACAATGCACACCAATTGTGGGACGGATGTGAACAATGTGTTACATATAATAAGTTGGGAATTTATCAATAATGCCGCATAATTAGTGTTTTAACCGAGAGATGGAGTGAGTAATTGGCATTGTGATGATATATTTGAGGTTATGTGCGGAAGTGGGGGGAGGGTGGCTTTGGCGGTAGAACTTACTTGGTGAATCCGCAAGGAAATCGGCATTGGAATTGTCCGTGCCAGTTGGTGAGAGATGCATTGAGGACGGACTTAGCTTCATTGGGGGCACAGTGTGTTGGCTTGAGGGGTGATTTGATCCAGAACCCGATGAACTATGACTTGGTGATGGCCCATGGGATTTTGTGATGGTTAATTCGCCATTTTGTGACGATAGCCTGAAAAGAGGTTAAAGATTTAATTATTTTAAACGTTATTCAAAATTTTGAATATTTAGAGGTTATGTAGCAAATTTTAAGGGCTACGCGGTTGGCATATTAAAGTGCTGCAGAAACTCTATATTTATTCATGTAAAAACCGTTTTAAGCATTTTGATGTTATTTTTAACGCTTTTACATCATTTCGGTTATTAATTTATGCAAAATTACACAGAATTTACTAAATTCTAACCTTAAAAAATTCTTTCAAGCGCATTTATCCTATTTTTTCCACTGTTTACGCTATTTTAAAAAAAATTCAACAAAATACCAACGTTCAAAAGAGTTTTATCGATTTTTAGACAAAATTGATGTTAGTTTAACATATTTACCCGATTTTTAAAAGATTTTTCAAATTCTAACCTTAAAATATCTTTTTTTAAAACAGTCCAGTCTTTTAAAATACTTTTAAACTCATTTATTGCACTTTTATGCAGTTTTTACTTTATATTTACTAAATTCTAACCTCAAAGTGATTTTCAAAGCAATTATAAGTCTCTTAAAATACTCTTTAACTCATTTATTGCATTTTGATACAAATTTTACTACAAAAGTGAATTCTAACCTCAAAAAACGATTTTCGAAACAGTTAATTCTATTAAAATTCGTTTAAACTCATTTAAGACTCTTTTACGAAAATTTTACTTTACATTTAGTAAATCCTAACCTCAAAAATATATTAGATTCCCATACTTCTGTAAACAAAATGGATTCCTACCTGTTCATGGCCGCTGGAATGGGAGAAAGTCGACTTGAGCTAGTTGTTGTGTGATGGAGTGACGTTTGGCTTTGCGCCGTCGACCCAGGCGGCATTTGGGGTCCACCGCCGGCGCACCCGAGGCCATTGGACGGCTGCCCCGTGTAGAGAGGCGAATGTGGGGCTTGCGATGTACTCGTAGCAGTGGTCGTTGGCAATTTCTCAAATGGATGATGCGACGATGCAGCTCCACGTGGTGGACTAGCCTTCGGTGATGTGTGCATGCTCCGATGATGCAGCGGCGGCGACGTCGACGGCATCCGCCGCGGAGAAACATTCGTCACCGGCGTCACGGGGGCTTGTGGCATTGTTTGATGTGGACTCGTGGCACCAAAGAGCGCTGGCTGGACGGCAGCCAAGAGCTGCTGGACGCCATTCGAGAGAAGGTGCCGATTGAGAATTGGCGGCGTCACGGGGCCATTGAGAGCCGTCGTGCCATTGCTAAGAGCCGCCAAATGTTGCACAAGTTGCTCATTTGAGTGAACTTGCTGACTAACAGGAATTGTGAGGATGGTTTGTGTTGCAATTCCTGCAAAAAAAAAATAACCGTCAAAAATATTTTAGTTCACATTTTGCCCACAGTGAGCGCTGAAGATGGCGTGGGGGCAAATAAAAAAAAACTACTCGACGCCATGACAGTTTAAAACGTTAAAAAATACAAATTTTTCTTAAATTACTACAAAAATATTCCCCAGATAAACACCCCCCATTTTGGATGGAAATTTAATAAAGCTGCTTTGCAATCTCTTTAGGATCGGGGTGGTTAGTAAGAGATGAGACCTCCGGGATAATTTGCATTTCTCTCCACCCACAAAAGAGCCGCGGGGTTGTGCAGCATCCTTTAGCATGGGTGGAAAATAGTCAAGTTTTGGGGGCTTATGGTGCGCGAGGTGTCACGTGTAATTGCATTTACGAGGCGTGTGGGGTAGTCGTATAATGACAAATTACCTTGTGACGTGGGTATTAGTAGTTGTGCCCCCTGAATGCCCTGCACCAGTTGTCCCGAGGCTAGAATTAATTGCGGCAGCTGTGCACTTCCGATTGCACCACTCCCGCTACTTCCATCACCACTACCGCCGGCATTGGCAGTTCCGCCGCTGGCCGTCATTGGTGCATTCCCACCCGTTACGCTGAGATTCAGCGGCGAATTGAGCGACGATAGACCCGCCGCCAGCCCCTGAAGGCCACTCAATGATGGCGGCATGGAGGCGTGCTGAATTGTAGCGAGATTCTGTAGCTTCTGTAGATTTAGCATTCCCTGCACTGTTGGCGGTTTTTTTTAAAATTTGAATTCAAAAAATGAAAAAAAAAAAAAAAAAGAAAATTGTTAATTTTCCTCAGTTTAGGGGTAAGTTTGTTGTGACTGTGAGCCACCACATCGAACGATATGTACTCACTAGTTCCATTAAGATGGGCTTGAGCAACAGCAGCAGCTGCTGCGGCTGCTTTTGCATGCTCAGACGCCGGCTGTCGTTCACCGCTTAGCATTGATGCACTAAAAAGACCCGTAGCAAGGCGCTCGTTCATATGTGACGGCGGTACGTGCTGTGGACTCGCCGGCGGAGTACTCTCGCCATCTCTTTCGCTTTCCTGCAACAAAAAGATTTATTTCGGTAATATTTAAACGAAATTTTAACGCTTTTTTGTATTTTTTGTGAATGATTTGAAAGAATATCAATTTTACGAGGATTTCTCTGTAAGTTCGTTGTTATTTGACTATTTTTTAAAATTAAACTAACCTCACTTTTTATGTGAGGTTATGAGTTCTTTTTTACAACATTTATAATGCCTATTCGAGCCTTTTTTTTCAAATAAAATCATACGTAGGATTGCAGTAAAGTTAAGAAAAGAGTTTAATGCTGTTAGAGATTGAAATTATAATATTTTTTAATTAATTATCTTACTTATTTTAATTTGAAAAGTTGGGTTAACGTTAGTTATAGTTATAAGGTTCATATTGAAACTGTCTTTAGTTAAAGAGAAATCTTAAAACTGAGGCAAAATCATGAATAATTAATAGATTTTATAGCTCTGTTAAAGTTTAAATTAATTAAAAATAAACCCGTAAAGCATAAGATTCAAAATGGCTGCTAAACATTGAATAAAAAATCAGCAATAGCTCTGAACCTCCTTACTCGATTTTTATTAAATTAAGCTCAAAAAATAGTTTTGAGAATTTCAAAAGAAGCTTTAAAATTTTCAAATTGGAAAATTGGAGGGAAAATCGTTTTTTATTCTCAAAGATTTCATCCCAAAGTTTAACCCTTTGACGTTCTTCTTTGAGTCATACGTTGACTCAAACGTCAAACATTTTAATTTATCGAATTTTAAGGCATTCAAGTTAGTAATATCCTCTAAAAGCATTTCTAGAATAAATTTCGTGATTAAAGATCTCATGTTTCAATGCTTCACGTGATCGTCAAAGGGTTAATTGTGAAAATTCAAAAATTTTCCATTATTCCACGTTTAACAAGTTCCTTAAAATGTGGAAATTAACCCACTCCCACCCTCTAAGGACGAATTTTCATTTTGGTAAAAAGCTTCCCATTCAATCCGCCGTGGTGGGGACTCAATAAATTTTCTCTTCCAAAATACAAAAACACTCGGAGTTGTCTCGCTGGACAATTTTTTTTATCTATCAGGGGGCGAGTAAATCTAACAGTTGGGGGTGGCAGGAAACCACCCCCTCTGTCCATTTTCTATGTCTGCACTGCAGATTATAAAGCAGTCACCGTGGCGCTTTGCATGCAAAAGAGTGGGTGGTTTTGCCGAGGGGGTGGTATACTCAATAGATGCCGATAAAAATGGTGGGTCCCGCGTCACTTCCGATCCCGCCACACACACACTTTTCCTCGCCTCACCATTTTTTTTCCTCACACGCGCCCCCAAAAAAACATTTCGATGCTCTCTTTGGGTCCGCTCGATGGTTTGGGGTGCAAATTCCCAAATGGCACCACCACCACCTCCCCCAAATGAATAGATTAATCTGATGTGGTCCTGAACTCCCCAAAATGTGTGTGTGTGTGTACGGAGGAAATCCGAAGCGCATACAAAAAGAAGAGTTTTCGTCCATTTGGGAAAATTGGTGGTGGAGCCTCGCGCGAACGGTGAGCAGTTTTTTGTTCATTTTATGTTAAAAAAAACACCCCATCACCACCCACAATCATTTAGATCCGCCTTCGAACAACTGACTCTTTCACATTGCATTTGGGGAGGAAAAGTTTTGCAGAAAATGTCCACCAACGATTTATTTTTCGTAGAATTATTTATTGGGTCCAAGTTGGGAGTGGGAAAAAAGTTTGTTTTTAACCCTTTCGCGCCAAAATAATTTCAAGTTCTTGATGTTAATTTCATTGAGATTTTTTTTCTGTTGAGATTGAAAGGAGTTTACTCAATTTTAGGCTCTTAATATGATTAAAATTTTTATGAGATTTGGCGTTCATTGTGAGCAATGCTGCATCCTTTTTAAGTATTTTAGAATAATTTTAAAAATATTGCTTTAAAAATAAAGTTATAATTTTTTCTTGGAGATTTTTGGTGCAATCACAGAAAGGAATTTATTCATTTTAAGGAGAATCTCTTCCTTTCATTAATTTGGCTCTCACTTCATGAATCTATTCATGAAGCTTTCTAACTTAAAATTAATTTCAAAAATCTCATAATTTAACCCCTAAATCCTTCCCTATCTAAAGGGCTAAAGCCCTGTTCGTATAAGCTTTATGTGTGGTGACAAAAAGGAAAAGTTTAATGCAAAGAAATAAATTTACACCCCCTGTAATTCCTAATAAAAGCATAGACGAGGTGAAGACTATTATTGGCCATTTTAAGTGGACTTTGGGTAAAAGTTTTTGTGAATTATATGTGTGGAGGAGGTCGGGACTTCCTCGCTCCCCTTCCCGTAAGCTCTGGTGTGTCCACGTAATAATTGAAAACCTCCGATCCGTCTCAATTGTTAAAATACGACGGATTTCTGTGAAAAGGATAAAATGTAATTTACTATGCTCACCATCACCCCGGCAAAATGGGGGTGAGATTGTTGCTGAAACTTTCTCCAACTCCCTTAAACATTTGGATGGAATTAACTATTAGAAAGAGAGAGAGAGCTTTCATTGCTGCACTTTTAATGCCAATAAATTGAAGAGTATTTAGGGGAGGATGGGGGCGAAAGGGGGTTGAAGTGAAGCATCACTTGTGGGGAGGAAGGAACTTTTTCACTTGAAACTTTATCATTTCCCCCGAAAGTGGTGAAGGTGAAAACTCTTCCGCACTTTGGTTTGTAGTATTATTTGCACACTCAGCCCCCTCATCCCCTTTCTCGTAGAGTTCGTGCGCCACCCCTTTGGGGGGAGGTTTCATGAGCGAGTGAGGGGATGGGGGTCCATGGGGCGCCTGCGAACGCCGACGTGGAGAGCAACAGGTGAAATGCCACACTGATTTCCTTTCGCGAGAAATTTCTTCCTTTTGCTTTCACTTCACTTTTCTCCGTCACATCTCACCGCATCGACCTCATGCTATATACATGATGTTGGGGGGAAGCTCTCACCCTACCCTACCTTACCCTCTTCCCAGAAAATCCCAATGAAATGGGAGTAAAGTGAGAACAGAAGAAGCTCTGTTTTCTCTCTTTCGCTGTCGATGTGAAAAACTTTTCATCAAACGAGCATAGGGGCGTCCACCACCCCCTCACATGCTGAGGGGATGAGTTTTATTCCAAAAACTGTTAAGTTGAATTGTATGGCAAGTTGATGTTATTAATAAACAAGGAGTTTCACTATTCAGTTCCCACCACCATCATGTATGTATTGTTGGTGTCGCAGCAGGAGCAGCAGCAGCATTAATCTAATATTCTTTACATTGTTTCCCAAAAGGGGTTGAGACGAGGGAGCTAACCCACATGTAGCATATAGAGAGCTTGAGGAGACTAATTTCAATGAACAATAGTAAATTAATTACTCATACGAGTCGCTGCTTTCTCACTCTCTCACTCACTCAAACATACGTTGTGGCTCATATAGTTTATATTATAATGCCTCCCTCACTTTTATCCTTCATCCATCCATACGATCTTTAACATATTTTCATACATATTATGCTTCAATTAATGGAATTTTGTTGATATATTTAACATATTTAGTAATAATTCTTTGTAAGGAATTAGCAAAGTCGTTCATTGCATTAGATTTTGTTGCGGTTTCTTCAATCGGTGTACGCAGTCAGAGAAGGAAAGAAAAACCAGCATATTTATGCCCTCCAGCGATGTTTCGAAAAATTTATTAGCATCTTCAGGTTCTATTATATGGAAAGAAATGATTTGGACGTTGCAAAATTGCATTCACGGGGGAAAAAATACAAAATCTACAAAAATTTCTTTTTTACAACGACTTACATCAGCATGGGGCTGTTTTTTTTGTCAAAAAACTGTGTACACCGATTGAAGAAACTTCAACAATTTACAACAGTCGTTAATTCTCTAGATTAGATTTAAGAAGAAAAAAAAACTGTTTCATATGACAAGTGTTGATGCAAGCGACGAATTGTTAATCCTTTGGATACCTCTGCAGAGTTCTGAATCGCACAAAATAATCAAATATTATTTTTCGAGTGATTTTAGGAGCTTAGAAGTGCTTAGGGGAGACCGGGGTAAAAATAGTCAATTTGCGTAAAACCTTATCTGCAGGATTCCCCAAGGGCAAGAAAATTTCCTCGATAGGTCATTCTTATAGGAAATTTCCTGGCCTACAACTTTGTCTCAGACCACTTTTCTCTATCTCCACGGGAAATATGAGTTTTCGAGCTTTTCCTGAACCCTTCCGCTTCTGACTTTTTTTTAAACGCGGCGGGTAAATATAGTCACCAGTTGGCTAAATAAAGTCGGTCGAATTTTCCGGCATTTCCAATGATTTTCCACCTGAGAGATTGATAGTAGTTGATAGCTAAACTTCTCACCTTTTGATCCGCGACAAGGAATTTCACTTTTATACGCACTAAAACAGAGAATTTTGCGATTTTCTCAAACACGCCATTTTGCAACAAATGAATAGAAAATATGCCAAAAATTTCGATCTCCCATATGATTTACATGGGATGACTAGATCTACCCCAAGGGGTATGTTTTGATTCAAAAAATTGTAGAGAAAAATCATTAAAAGTAATTGAAGAATACACCTTGGCAACATTTTCTGCACTAATCCAGCTAGTGAGAAAAATTATCAGATGGGAAAACTGCTGAAGGAAATGTTCGGAAAACGCATTTTTCTCAATACGCAAAAGTTTGGGAAATGGGCCAAAAATATATTTTCATTTTTAACTCCTAAAGTACTGATCGGATAACCTCCAAATTACTGTCAAAAATTATAGGTTGGTAGGGCTTTGCACCCTAATTTTTCCGATTTATATTTTGGGAGAAATTGGCATTTGAAAATTCCAAAATGACTATTTTTACCCCGGTCTCCCCTAATATGAGTTTTTTTTTGATTAACTTAAATTCGATAAAAAAATCATTATTAATTACAAAAAAAATTGTAAGGGGCCTTCGGTAATAAGAAAACGTAAGGTCCAGTTCTTCGACTCAACGACTTTTCTTTTGATTTCGTGTCTCTCATGACACTTTTGTAAATAAAATACCTATATATTTTGTTTAAAAATAAGGAAAATTTCAGCAAAATTGAAATTATTTAAGCAGTTCATTAAAATTTCAATAAAATTCGAAAGATTTCTGTAGGTATATACTTTTAAAAGAAATTGATAGTTTTTTATTAAATATTTTAGTAGATTATTTGCTGAGACTTTTAGTACCTTTTTGAAGATTTAAGAAAATTTGGAAAGGTCAAAAACTTGTACATATCAACATGAAAAATTTTTCTTTTTTTTTAAACTTTTTTTTTTTCAATATTTTAGGGAACCGTAAAATGCATAAGCTCCTCCATTGTCGCATCCTGAATATAATTCCCTTTTATTAAATTCTTCTTAAGATCCTTTAAATTAAAATAAAAATCTCAGAGAAAATCTTCAAGAAAAGTCTTTGGAAAAATTATTCTTACAAGGAGACTTCAACTACATAAACTATATGTATGTAGCACCCACTAACATGTGCTAGTTGCTGCACATAAAATGAATGTTTCAGAGCTTTTTGCAGTATTATTCCCCTTTTCAAGAATTCCATTCTGAATAATTCAGGGGCGCATTGTATTGCGCGCGGAAGAGGATGCGAAAAGTGCCGAAGTGGGTGGAAAAGGGGCTTTAACCCTTTAAGGTCCGCGCCTAAACTGCTGGGCCGATTTTGGAAATTTTGCTATTTTCCAACTCTTTGGGCCTAATTATATGAATTTCAGTCGAAAAAAAAATTTTCCAACTTACGGATTTTCCGGAAAAGCTTTGGGTCAGCATATGACCCAATGGACCGCAAGGGATACAAAACACGGATTTTTGATATTCACATTAAGAAGCTCTCTGTGTCCGTGGCCGGTAATGTTACCCCCAAGACGCCTCGGAAGCACCCTGGGATGAACTACAATGAGATTCAAACCGACCAGAAGTGGTTTGGTCAGGATTTTCAGTGTCATCCCAGGTGAAGGTTCCTCTAATCACACACATTGCCCGATTTTATGGTTAATTTATCACTTATTTGCCACATACTTGGATAAAACTTAACAGAACAGTAAAGGGGGATAGCCATTCCTCCATCAGAACACATCCCAGCCAGAGATTCTGGCCAGGAAATCGCTCAAATATCTGAAATTCGTGGCTCATCCAGCCACTTCTCCACACTGAAAACACGTACCTTGCCACGGTTTTGCGTTAAATTTACCACTTATTTACCACAAAATTGCATTAAACTTAACACAACACTAAAGGAGGATACCCATCCCTCCATCAGAACACATCCTGGCCAGAGATTCTGGCCAGGAAATCACTCAAATCACTGAAAATCGTGGCTCATCTAGCCACTTCACCGCACTGTTTATGTATGGGAAACGAGTTGTCAAAAATTCCGCGTTTTGTATCCCTTCCCGTCCATTGGGTCATATGCTGACCCAAAAAGTTTGGAAAAGCTTTTTGGAAAATTGGTTCAACTTTCAAGGTTCCCATAAAGCAATTTTTTCTTGTTATTTAGTCTATTCATAAGATTCAAGTCGATTTAGACTATCGGAAAACTATAAAATAGGAAAAAATGCCGATTTTCAAAGTGCTGAAAATCGACCAATTTTTCCCAAGTTTGATGCAAAAAATCGACTATAAAGGAATTTATTGGACGAATCAAAAAAATATGTCTTGAAAGGTTGATCCTTTAGCTTTATACTGGCGAAGAAAGCATCCAAAAATATTAACTATGTAGAAGTATCCTTAAAAAATCATTTCCGTTTTGGGTCAGGGTATGACCCAAAAAACGTTAAAGGGTTAATTACCACCTATTATATATATTTTATAGTTTTAAGGGAAGGGGGTAGGTGTTGGCATACAAAGCCTGTCGATCATTGTTCGAAAACACGGAATATGTATGTTGTTGGTGGTGAAAGGAAGTGAATTTTATAATTTATAACCAATTAATTGAATTAAGTTTCCATACAACAAAGTTTCAAAACACACACACTCACTCACATAATATTTTCTAATAATATCATGAGTTTCCCTCCACAATGACTCTCACCCCCTCTCTCTCTCTTTACTTTTTAAAACAACCCCCTCGTCTCACCACCCTGCTTGGGGACAAAATTCAAGAATAATTTTGCTCTCTGTATTCTTGTGAGGGGGTGGTACTGGGTGCTTGAATGTTTCAATGCACCGAAAGCACAATTTTACTTAATTTAAAATGTCACCCCCCATTTTGCCAACCCCCTTACCTCCTCTCCGCCCCTGCAAGCCCTGCAAATGTGGGGCGGGGGAGTAGTATATTGAATTTAGAAGTTGTATATGTGTTCTAATGAATGTTCCATGCAACTTATGCTTGCACCCAACTACATATAATGTGTAATCATTATGTATGTATATAATCTTCGAGACAGCATTGGCAATGGAACTGTTTAACATCCCCAAAGCCACAAAACAGTGAGAAAGAAGGAAAAGCAAAAAAAGAGAGATCTTTCTCAATTTCTCTTAAAATAAAAGATTTCTTGACATTTTTTTTAAATTAAAAATCAAGATTTAAAATAAAAATAAGAATTACCTTTGGAAGATTATCTAAGGGATGATTATCTGTATGAAAATCTTCGGATCTTAAGAAATATTTGGAAGATTCGCCAGATTCGCCAAAAATATCAAAATATTCGGTAAATAAAAAAAGAGTCAAAATTCAAGTTCAAAAATATCTAAATTCAAGCCTAAGGAGTACTAAATTTAATTCTAAAGTGTTTTAAATGCAAGTTAAATAAAAATGTTCGGTTTTTAGTCACAAAGAGTCGCAGATTAAGAGCAAAAAGCTTAAAATAAAAATAGTGCTAAATTCATGTCTAAATAGTACTAAATTCAATTCCAGATTGTACTAATTTCAAACTAAAAAGATAGATTTTCTTGCTTATTTCAAAATATTTCAATCATGAAAAATATACAGATTATTCGGCAATATTTGGATGATTTTCCAAAAAAAAAACACCTTAAGACAAACACCCCTTAGAAATATCCTTCAAGAGTAGCTCCTACAACCCCCCTACCCCCTGCACCGTGTTACAATGTATGTAGGTCTAACTGTCCGATATAGGCTATAGGAAATGTTGTCATGCTTGTTTGTATTTTATTATGAATTCCATGGTGTTGGATATAAAATTAATATTCCACCCCTTGGAGAGGCAATAAAAATTAATTCGAACCCCCTCCTGTGTTGTGCTCTTCCCCCCCCTGGGATGGGGTTAAATGACAATTTTGCCACCCCAAATGGGTCGAGACGGAAGGGGGGGGGGTGGTAATGTGCTTTAATTGCAAACGTCCTATTGATTTCTTGTGCATCGTGAAATTGCTATTTAACGTCCATCTCCTTGAGGCTAGCACCCTCACTCACTCACACAGCTGAAAAAGGGGGTTATTCGCATCGATTTTGCAATTAAACAACCCCAATGCCGCCCACCCCTCAACCCCAATGCGCCACCCGCGTGCTCTGGGGGTTGTGCCTGCAAAGAGGGGACGTGTAATCTAATTATGACGCTTCGTCCGCGCTTCAGTTTTAATCCCGGAAATGAGGCCATCTGTCAGCGTGTCATCTTTGACTGTGTGCCATGGGGGTGGGGGTCAAATGGTGAGGATGGCAAATAATGTAAATGGCTGCATTTAAGGACATGAAACAACAATAATTAATTATGTCCATCTTGTCTATTTTTTCTCCACTCTTTCGGGTAAAAGTTAACCCTTTTTCGGCTCGACAGATTTTTGGAGTGAATGGAATGTGTTGGGGGATGTTCTCTCATTTCTAAGGGTAGATACAATTGAAATCCTAACGATGCTTAAATATTTCAACACGATGCTTGTTGCCATCAACGTCACAGCTAATTATCTCCCTTTGCGGTTGGAGCATTTTGTGGTATTTTGTAAGCCAAATTGGCGCTTAAAGGCACACATATTTTGTCCTTCTAGGGGTCCCTAAGGGGTGGAAATTTTATGCTTATTTTTGGTACATTGAAATTATTATGTGGGGAAAATGGAGGAAAAATTGGTTACAAATGCCAAGAAAGGCTCAATGTTGTTATAGAACAAAGTGTTTTACATGAAATTTGATTGAATCACTAACGGTTTTTTTGAATTTGAATTAAAAATAAATTTTGTTTCATTGTCTGTCAATTTTCTTGCTGACGTTTCGTTTCCTTTTTGGGAACTTCCTCAGAACTTTGAAGTAGATCTTTTTTAAACGCAGAAACTATTTTTTAATGAACTAATTAGAGGAGGGATGAGATAATTAAGTCAATTTATGATTAAAAGCAAGAAATTGACAATGGGATCGAATTTCTTAAGAATCTTTTCTTACGGAGCTATCACACTTAATCTCCAAGTGCTTGATCATCATAACCTCTGTGAGTACGAAAGAGACAACAACGCTGTTTTTTCTCGTTCTGTTTCATGTAAAATCGTAAGAGCTTAAAGTATGATAACTCCCTTATAATTTGAGAGTTCTAAAATTTTCAGTATTGTATGAAAAATTTGAAAATATTTTGATAGTTTATTTCTTTCGTTAATCGTGTTTTTAAAAGATTTTTTTCCAGGGCTCTTTAAAGATCTTTTGACTGTTTTTTTTTCGAATAATAAATCTCATTCGACTTTGATTAACGACAAAAGAAAGATTTTAAAACACAAACGGTCAAAATCTTATAAAATCATTTAAGGTGTGAGAAAAGATTTTTCATAGAATTCGCCCTAAAGTTTCAATTAAAAACATTAAAATTTCTTCCTTGAAAAAATGAATAAAATAAGAAATTAAGGAAAATCTTCTTCCACACACAATCTTCTTCTGATTATTCTTTTATTAATAATTCCCAACAAGGTGGTGGGTGGGAAACAACACAGTGCATATTGTGAAGTTGATTGTTATCCACTCTCGATGCAATTATCCCCGTACCCACGGTGACAATGTACAGCCTGTGTGGCCAATATAGCGATGACGATTGGAAATTGAAACTGAAATTAATGGGATTTCATTTAAATCGGGTAGAACGCGCGCCTCCCTCTCTTGGGCAATTTTTGCCGTGTGTTCCTCCCACCCACACCCAGCACCCCCTCATAAATGAACCCACCTCGGTGTCCGATTGACAATGCGAATCATTATGTAAAATGTCGGATTTATAATTGCAATTTTGTACCATGGATGGTGATGATGGGGAAAAATCTATAATTGAATCAAATTAACTACAGTCGCCGCCGTCAATTTGACCATCATTCAGCTCCCGCGGCCACGTGGCGACTGTTGGCTGTGAGTGGGTGGAAAAATGACGAGATTCCCACACCCCCATACAGCTCAGGTTGGTGGTGGCTCCACTCATTATGATGAATATTAATATTTTTTTCGTGATTTTAATTTTACAAATGCTGAAAAATTGCATCACGTTTCTTTCATTTTTTCGTGTGAGTGACATTTTTAACGTTTATTTGAGTTAATTTTGATTTATTTTACATTTTTAGACAAAAATGTTAACCTATTTATAGGGGTTTCATCTTTTGATCAAAAAAATATTCCGTATTGATTAGAAGATCGCTGTGTTTGGTCTGTAAAATGTTATTATATTCTTCTGATCAAAAGCAGAATTTTCTGATCAAAAGTTTTAATCCTTATGCGAATGGTCACAAAAAGATTTACATTTAACCTTAATTTGCATTTTCAAATTTCATAAAAAAAATCAAATGGTGGCTTTATAGTGTCTATAAAACACCCCCACGCCATCTTCAGCGCCCACGCGGTCAATTCGTGAACTAATATAACATTTTAACATGCTAAAACTTCCGTATAATTTTTTTCGATAAAAAACCATGGAAACTACATGAAAAGTACACGAAAATAAAAAAAAAATCCCCCACAGAGATGCAATAGAAACCATCTCATTAACTCCAATGGCTTTAAAGTTCACTGAACATCCTCATTATATCCCCTTAATTTGATCCTCTTTCACACAGGACGAGAAGAAACAACAAGTTGAAAAAAAGCTCCCTGGTAGAGTGAAAATTTGCTAATTATCGCCATTTCAATAAATGTTCAGTGATCAATTGAAAAGGGAAGCTCATAGGCAGGGGTGGGGGTGGTAAATGCAAAGCAAACACTGGGATTTACACACAATGAAATCTAAACTAAATGACTCTCAATTTAAGACTGAGAGTGTTACGGGAAGAGTCGACAAAAAGTCTGGAAGAGGGTGCGAAAAAGTTCATTTTCAATTCAATGTGGTTTACCTGGTTTTTTCTCCTTCTTCTTCTCTCTTTTAAACATGGATTTTTCCACCCACACACCGGGGCTTTTTTTATTTAATTTATTTTCAGAAAGTGGATAAACCTTTGATTTTTATTGAATGTACCAATCTTTGATTTTTCTCTTTTAAATTTTCATTGCTTTTTCCTTTTGCATTGAAAGGTATATTTATTTTGCTATAAAAAAGGGTTTTAATTAATTAATAAAAGAGTTTATTAACCCTTTCGTGTTTTTTGGGTGATAGGTATTTTTCCAAAATGAATTTAAATGTATTTCTAAGTTGCAAATGCATCAAATTCACGCAAAAGAGCCAAAGAAGATGTTATGATTGAGAAAAGTCTTCTGAAAATATCCACAGAATAAATATCGTGATAAAAGAGCACATGTGTCAATGTTTTATATTTCAAATTGGTCGCAGAAGGGTTAATAAGAGAGTTTATTAATTTTTTTAGGTATCAGTTTCAGTTTAAATTCGCGCCTTTGCCATGATTTCTTGAAATCATAATCTTGCGTTTCAGAAGAAAGTGAAATATCAATGAAATTTTAATGCAACAAAGAGAAACATCAAAGTGAGGGAACAAGCCACCAGAAAATAATATGCGTGAAATAATGCATGAAAACAAAATATTTAAACTATTTAATTAATAATTCAATCAAACACATAGTTTTTCCCCTCTGAGCGTTAAGAGAAAAAAAAGCTGAGGAAAGCTCGCCAAAGGAAGGCTACAATAGGAGGAAAAAACATGGCGCACAAGGGCTATTGATGGATTGGAATTAATAATTAAATTTTTCACACTGCCTTCACCCAAATGCACATTTATGCGCCAATAGCAGTCTCTCGATAATAAATTTTTAATTATTATACGGACGTAAAGCGTAAAAATATGTAATTGCATTATTTTTCCTGGGACTGCAATTTTTTTGCATCCTCCTACATTTACCCTCCCGCAGAAGAGTGGGGGTTGTATGGAAAACTCTTTTGTTAACCCACCCACCGCTAGGGCAAGGGGTGGTTCGATGGTCTCTACCGGTGTGTATGTGGAATATTGAAGAGGAAAACTTTCACATACATATAGATCCCTTCTCTGCCCACTCACCCCCAAATGGGCTAAAATAGCCGCCATGGGGGTAATTCTATCCCCGGGACAACGTAGTTATAGCAGAAATTCCTCAGAGCGGTGAATTTTTTCGCGTACAGCGGGAAAAAAAAGAGGAAAATTAAGTGGATTATAATAATTGATGGTCACGTAAAATATTGGAAAAAATGTTTAATACGGAGTTTCGGGGTGAAATGATACAAAAAAATTATATATGTAGGTGCCCGTTCGCGCCACTAATTGGGAGGATTTAGGGGCAGTTTTTTATGTGTCAACCCCCGAGAAATTGACGACGTCCCAAGTGACACTTCTGCATTGTTTATTTATGATTCCCCCCACCCCTTGCCTTTCCCGTTCTATCCCGAGATATTTATTGGATGTAATTTTCCGGAGGAAGAATGAAAAAATGGCCATTGGAGCCAATTTGGGGATGGGAGAGAAGGTTCAAAAGAATTTGAATTAATTCAAATTATAAATCGACGCTCCCGAAGATTATGAGCCATATTCCTGTGTTAAAAGATAGGAATATGGTTCATAATCTTCGGGCACGTCGAAATGTTTCACGTTATGAAACACAAATGCAATGTTTCATAAGAAATCCTACGGTACAGGCGCGCATTTGAACTCAAAAGTGCAATAAATAGGATTAAATCTTTTGATCAGAAAAAACTGCTTTTGGTCAGAAGAATATTGGAACATTTTACAGACCAAAAACAGCGATCTCCTGATCAAAACGGAATATTCTTCTTGATTCTTCTGATCAAAAGATGTGACCTGAAGCATAAGAAGAATCCCTGAATGTGGTTACAAATATAAAAAAAAATCCCTTCGATTCAAGATGAAGACAAGGGGTAATTATTTGAGAGAAAAATATTCAAATATTCCGTATTTTGTTCCAAAAATATTCGGAATATTTCTGAAAATTCACAAAATGTAATTTTACGATAGATAAATAAAAGAAAATCACGCAAAATTCACAGAAAATTAGGCAAATAAAAAGGTCTTTTTTTGCTAATTTCTTATTGATCTTTGTCCAAATTCTTTAATATTCAGAACATTCGAATAAATTAACGATTATTGTTTGAATTTCTGTCCTTCATTTAAGCCTCTATGGTTCACCCTGTTTTATTCATCGAATTTATCCAATTCGAATGATTTAGTAAAAAAGAAAAATTTGCAATTCAGGAATTAATTTTCAATTCAAAAGTTGATCAACGAAAGAAATTGCGCATCTTGACACATTTTCCCGGATTTTTAAATTATTTTTTGCAACGGTCAACGACTGACCGATTTTTTGCATCTTCCAAAAACAGCCCACAAGACATTTTCCGTTGTTTGAGACGCGCCGTCGGATCCGCCGCCCCTTCCCGCTATTGTTGGAGGAATCATAAATCGTGTCTGCTTTCCCCATTAGTCATACACACTGAGTTGTGAACGAAGAGTCCACCGTGTGTGCTGGCTGGCCTTATTTACATGCAAATGAGCTTCATTTTCCAACATTAATGCTCCATGTTCGGCCACTGTTTGGGGTGGTGGCGGTGAAAGAAGTGTCTACGAGGGTGGGAATCAGATGGACAGAAAGGGGTTGGTTTTTGGGACGTTGGTGTATATGTCTGAGCAGCTGAACATTAAGCAGGATATGGAAGATTCTCCTGAATACGTAGAGGGGGCAGTGTGTTGGGGGGTGGATGGTTGTGTCACTCATGTTCAGCTAGACTTGTCTGTCCATCAGCTGCACCATCGCAGCTCTCTGGCCAACCTCACGTTTCGCATAAACTTACAACAACCATAAAATCACACCATAGTGCATATTTTAAGGGGAATACGCTTCCTCTCTCCCCATTTTAACGGTGCAAATGAGACTCCGTTTGTATTGGGGGTGTTTATAGTCACATTTGCCAGCTCAGGCTTCACGCAACCCTATCCTCGAATTATATATTTCTCTAAAAATAAATCTTCATATAAACTTAACATTAAGGGGTGGCGATATAGTTTCAATTTATATATTCTATTTTCGGAAATTTTATTTATAATGAATTTTATTAATAAAATTATTCAAAATTGATTTTCTATAAAAAGAATTTAAAAGGGATTTATTTTAAAATATTGCAATATAATGGGCAAAGGGATGCAAGAGAGACGTTTTATCGAATTATTTCTGTTTTCATGATTTTTCATCGAAAAAAAATTCTATGGAAGGTTTAACCTTGTTAAAATGTTATATTAGTTCACAAATTGACCACGTGGGCGCTGAAGATGGCGTGGGGGTTGTTTTTAAGACACCAAATAGCCGCCATTACAGTTTAAGGAGTTAAAAAATGCAAATTAGGGTTAAATGTAATACTTTTAGTGGTCATAGAAGTATTAGGATTCTTGAATTCAATGGAAATGAAAATGACTGAAAATGACCGAAAACCTCGAAAGAATAGGGATCAAGTTAAATTTTGCACCATTCGATTTAGAAAATTATAAGAAACATTTTTTATATTAACGAAATTGCGATAAAACGGAGGGTTTCTTATAATTTTCCGAATCCAATGCTGCAAAATTTGGCTTAATCCAAATTTTTTTTTTAGGTAATTTTACTTCTGAGCTGGCCTAAATACCTGATATCCCTTATTATTCCAAGAAGTCTCTCCTCTGTAGTTATAGTTAATTCACTACATTAAATCTTATTCATTCCCCTCCATTCATTAAATTGCACACGAGAAACTTTTACCAACTAATCAGTGACCAGGTATGGGTTAAATTCTAAGCTCTCTCTCTCTCGTTCATTTCAAAGTCATAGAGAAAATAATAAAATTTTGAATTTTGTGAAATTTTGTACTGATTTCATGAATTTCCATTTGAAAATTATATGAAGAGGAGAGAGAAATTGGGGTTGGACAGAATATAGAGAGAGAGTGGAAAGTTTTGTGAATTAACAATAAGAGGGTCATGTTGAGGGTGGGTGGGTGGAGTGGTCAGAAGTATAGTGTTCTCTCCATTGTTGGTTGGTTGGTGGATATTTAAAACACCTTCTCCTTCGTTTTGCATATGGATTTACCCTGAGACTTCCTCACAACGAACTAAGGGGGGTGGCACGTGCTATGTGAGGGGGTGCTGCAGAAGGGGGCGAGCTAATGCCATGGAGAGGAGAGCATAATATGCAAACAGACAGGAGAATGGAGAAAATGTACAAGTTAAGTTTCTATATTAGAAAATCAATACTAATCAACACGAAATCAACATCTAAAATGCATTTAGCTTGTACTCTCTCCGCACCACCAACCACCCACTAGCCTTTTCTCTTTCTCCCATCATTAAAGGGCTATCTCTTTCCGCACCACCCCCTCAGACCACCCACACCTCCTTCATGGATTTCTGCAAATGTGTATGAGTGTGTCTGTGTGTCTATAAAGTGGATGCCTTTTGGGTGGTGTTGATAATAGAAGGATGCTTCGTCTGAATTTCTCCTATATATGTATGTATGGGGATACTCCCCACAGAAAGGGGCTAATCAGCACACTAAGAAAAGTACTGTCTCCCAAAGAATTTTCTAATAATTAATTTTTGCAATCCTTCAAATTTCAGTTATTAGATCGGATTAGATTTATGCATTATAAAGATTCGGAAAGTAGTTTTATTCTATCAGCAGTTTTTTTTTATTCAGTAAGCAAATATTTTTATTCTATCAGCAATTTTTTTCAGCAAAATTTTTATTTATTGTGTGGAATTTCCAAATTTTACGCTATAAAATTACACTTTATTACGGAGCAAGCATGTTTTGCATTTCGATCTGTTATTTTTGCCGCCAAATCTGTCCTATTTCCCACATTCCTTGTTTTCACCACTCGAATTCACCACCATGATTATCTCGCTTCGTATGCGCGCCTAATTCAAATAATATTTTTTATCAGTTTCTCTAAAAATGAGTAAAAAACAATATCAACGAATAATTGTATTCTATTAACAAATAAAATTATTCTGTAAGTATTTATTTAGACACACGGAAATGGAATAAATGTTCTTTCTTTATTCTTAATCCGTTTTTTTTGTCGACTTATGGAATCTTTTTCTTTAAATCACTAATCGTGTTTCAATTAATAAAGATAACCTTTAAATAATTACTAGAGAAAATTTTAGAAAAGGAAAATAACGAATCATTTTTGAAAAATTGGAATTTTTTTTCGGAATATATGTTAATTAGTTAACCCTTTAACGTTCAACGTGAAACATAAAAACATTGAAACATGCGCTCTTTTATCGCGGTTTTTATTCTATGAATTTTTTTAGAGGACTTTTCTCACTCAGAACGTCTTCTTATGCGTGAATTTGATGCATTTGTAACATGGAAAAACAATTACATTCATAAATAATTGAAAAAATAAAATGTTTCACGTTTAGGTCAGCGTATGACCCAAAAAAACCTTAAAGGGTTAACACATTAAGGATCATTGTTCAAATTTTTTAAAGTAAAAAGTTGATATTTTTTAACGGATCTTTCTGGAAAAGATTCTTTCTTGATTCCGATCGAGAGAAAAAATCTGAGATGAAGAAGCTCTGTTAATTCTAGAAAAAACTTAAATCTTTTATTTTCAAAAGTAAAATTCAAACTGAATCCCGAGTAAATCTTATTCAGGAAAATTCTGCATAAAACATTAAGAAAGAATAAAAATTCCTTAAAAGCAAAATATGGGGTAATTTTTTCTCAATTTGCATACCCCCTTTTTTGGGGAGGGTGAGTTAGTATCACTATAAACTCCCAAATACAATACAAAATTTCTCTCCTTTGCACACGCATACACATGAGGAGACATTTGTGTGGCGGCAAACTCTCTTGCATTTGCCTGTCTCGGGGCAACTAAGTTTTGGACTAGTGGGTGGGGCGGGGGGTGGAATAAGGGCCATAGTGGTCTTTTAATATGTTTAGCCGCTTACACACATAGAGAAAACTTAATAAAGCAACCCCCCACCCACTCACAGCATATCAAACCATGTGACTCTCGATGCTTGATATCATCCACACAGCTACTACCTACACTCCACTGTCCGAAGCCCCCAAAATCCATATATAGTCCTAATATGTGGAACTTGGTTGGGGACGGGGGGAGGTGAGAAGGAGAGATATGTTCATGAGTTTCATATGTAAGTGCACTGCAAATTACTGATGCAGACTATTTCCAAACCAATTCCCATCCACCCCCCGCCCCCTCTCTTGCCGTATGTCTCTCTTCTCGGCTTCTCATGGGGGGTATTAGCATTTCCCAGGAATCGATAATCAGTTCACCAAAGAGCTTAGAATTTTCGTTCATTTCCGCACATTATTCTCTTGTTTGGTTCACTCGGCAACACACATTGTATGCATATACCCACCCCTTCAGTACACGTTGATTGGGAAACGAAGAAGAAGCCCCATTCGATGGACAGTGGGTTGTTTTTGCATTGAATTATAATACCTTTTACTAAAAGGAAAATCTAGGTCAATTCTCTCTCTCTCACACTTGAAGAATTCTTTGGAAGAATTTTCTTTGGGAATTTTCATTTTAAAAGAAACAGCTTAATAAGTTTAAGAGTTTTTAAGAACATAAACTTCTTAATTTAGAGTTCTTTTATAACTAAACAGTAAGTTTAATTTTCAAGTAGTTTTCTTTAATACAAATTATCTCGCAAATATTAGCGAAAATAATAGATTTTTTGCAATGTTGGAGATTCGGTCAATTTACAAATGTTGTGGGAGTCAAAACGCGGGATCTGACCTTTAGAAAATACTCTTTTATTATTTCTGCGACGTTTCGGAGCTTTATTTCTCCTTCCTCAGGCCTGCAAATACATTATGGACAATTTCATTATATAACTTTCTAATTTTCTTTAACACTTTGAACTATTTTTTAAAAATTAATTGAAAAAATTCTAATGATTTTATATAAATCTAGTCAAGGCTTTTCTACATTTCTGTTATTGAGATTGATTCACATTTTTGGGGAAAATTTGGGGAAAATTTTGGGTAGTTTTTATTTTGCTTACATTAATAATTGGCTAGATTTATATAAAATCATTAGAATTTTTTCAATTAATTTTTAAAAAATAGTTCAAAGTGTTAAAGAAAATTAGAAAGTTATACAATGAAATTGTCCATAATGTATTTGCAGGCCTGAGGAAGGAGAAATAAAGCTCCGAAACGTCGCAGAAATAATAAAAGAGTATTTTCTAAAGGTGAGATCCCGCGTTTTGACTCCCACAATAGATTTTTTTTTTACTTTTCTTTAGAAACTAAATACTTGAACGTCAAACGTTGAAAAATATGTCAAATAGTGGAATAAACCTTAAATTTTCAATAAGAAACATCAAAAATTTTACAAGTACATATTCAGCAATTTTAGGAATTTTAAATGCCCTAATCGTTAGAAAATAAATATCAATTATTGAATGAAAAAAAAATTTGTTCAGAACAGCCCCTAGATTATATTTCTGACTACGTCCCTGTTTTAAAAAAGGACACTATACATAATATTTGGACGAAGCCTTCATATAAAAATTACCAAGAGTTGCAAAAAATATATTTTCCGGATTTTCTTTTCTGAATATTTTAATTCGAATTATTTTGAATATTGAATTTTAAACAAAAAATATTCTCTTTATTCTTTAAGAATATTCTTCAAATTCTTAAACAAATTCTTACATTTTAATTTCTCTTTTTTTTCTGTTAAAAATCATTTCAAGATATTCTTGAGATATTCTCTAGAACCAAATTATATGTTTGGAAAAATTTCTTAATTATTCGCTTAATGTGCCTCATTTGTCCCCATTTATTCTCCCCTTCTTTTTTTCATACCTATCAAAAAAAATATTATTCATCGCATGATTTAAAAACTAAATAAAAAAAAAGATTATTCTAAATGTTACGCCATTATATATAGCATAGGAGCGACGATATACATTCATTTTGACATTGCAGATTTTTCATATCACAAGTAAAAGAGAAATGCACCCACCAATCGACTGGCGGGGGGGTTGCTTGCAAAAAAAAATACGAATTGTGCTAACAATTCAGGGATGATTTTTCTGCCAATGTGGTGGTGTGTAGAGAATTTTTGGCGTCGATGAAAAATAACAAATAGGGTGGGTGTGCGAAAAAAAAGCGCAAAGAGAAAGCCCCGATGGCGCGCGGGGGTGGTGTTTTGAATAAATAGTGAGATTTCTGAGCGTCCCTCTACTCGATTTTTTTTCCCCCAAAGCATCACAACCCCCCATCGTGTGTGTGTGTGTGTTTTATATGAGCCCCAAAACGACATTCATTCTCCTATCCCTCCTTCATGCAAAATACAAATTTCCATTTGTTCCCGCATCTATAACCCCTTTTGATTTACACGACTCTCTCACACGGCCCACCCACTCTTTGGGAGCTTTTTTTTATTTCTCTGTTCACTCGCGAGCTTTGCCGCCCTCCCATCTCTCCCTCTGACCGCCCGCTCGAGAGTGGGCACCCACAGACACCATCGAGCTTTCATTTGAAGCACAACATGAATGCACATTTTATATGTGAAATGCAATTTTTTTTCAACCCTCCACCACCGCTCTGTGTCGCTCAGACCTCTCGCTCTCTAGAGTGGTGTTCTGTTCATTGGAAAAATAATGACTTTTACACCCTGAGTGTTCAATACATAAATACACACATGAGCTTTTTCCACCCACCCCCCTGTTCTCACCCTCTGTGGTGCGTCTGTGAAAGCAGCAGCAGCACCCACCCCCCGTGGTTGCCTCATTTTAAGCGCCCCTCTTGAGCTGTGCAGCCACCACCACCCCCTGTCAAGCCTACCCCGGTCGAAGCTATTGATTAGTGTTGGATGATAATTTTTTGGGGTGAACTCTGAACGTTTTTTAGCGGCTCCCGGAGGGGGTTGAGAGTGCAAAAATAAGGATGACGGTATTGTACATAACGTAGAAATACCTCCAACATGGTTGTTGGTTGCACCGATAGAGCATTCTGTGGGTGAAATATATGGCAGAATGATGGGGCGAACAGGAGGGGGAGGTTTCACTGTATGAAGAATAAATCGCGCACACGATAGCAATTGGGGGATGGATTTGAAATTACTCGTAGGTTTATTTTTTTCATGCACTGCAGTTGAATTTAATTTAAATGTAAGATCATTGTAAAATAATGCTTTTGTATATTTTTTGATTGATTCATTTTGAGTTCATTCGTTGAAAGTTTTGAATTTAAAATTAAACGCATTGCAATTTTTGATTGATTTTTTAATAGGAAAACTCACTCTGAATTATAAAGTAAAATAGTAAAATTATTTTTAATAGAATTAGAAGCTCCTTTTACCTATTCATGTATTGACTGTGTGTAGTCCTCGAATAAAAAAAAGAATTACGGAGCTTTGCATAAGTTTTTGGCGGGAAACATTCAAATTTGAATTGTGTCTCGGAAGAAATGTGCGAGAAATGCATCGTAGAGGGATCTGTGCATAGTGTATTGATTAGTTTTGCTTTGTTGGGGTCACGAGGGGAAAGGGAGTGGGTTGAAAGAGGGTGGAATGTGGTGTTCGATGTAGCAGATTTTGGTCTGGTCATCCAACTCTTCACCTCCTGCACATGTTCCTTTTTGGGTACATTGCATCTGAAGGGGCGCCTTTTGAGGGCTGGCGAAGGGGGGGGGGTGGCAGAGGGTGCGAGAAAGTAAGTCAGTTGAGTGAATGAGAGAGAGAGAGAGAGAGAGAATCATCATCCTCTGGCACATACAGAGAGATTCTCGAATTTCTACCAATGAGTAGCGACCCCCGACGTTATGTGTGTGTCGAGCCGAAATACAAGGATTAGCATTTCTCATTAATGCAGACTGAGGGGGGCTTAATTGGGGCTCACAATGCCACCGTTGCCTCCTTCAGTGGGCCAAAATGGGGGTTGTGAAGGGGTTGGTGCACCATTTGGGACGGGTTGGTGTCTGTTTGCTTGTTCACCACTCTGTTCCTTCATGCATTTCTCACAGCACTTCACATGTCACATCCACATCGGAGCGAGAGCTTCCCAGAGATGCACCAGAAGCGCACAACGTGTGTTTGTGTGGGGTGAATGGAGAAAATTATCTCCATGTTCTCCACTTTCTGCATTTCCCCCTCACCCACCCCCTGAACATTCACCCACTGAAGTTGCGATAAACTCTCCACTTGCTCGAGAGAGCTTAATATCATCGGAATCGAAACTATTCTTCATGCCCCCTACTATCATCATCGTCCTCTTCTCTCCCGGAAGAGGAAGCCATATTATCTCTAAAGAGCTTCTGATGTATATTTTGT
Source organism: Lutzomyia longipalpis (assembly GCF_024334085.1). Taxonomy (NCBI): domain Eukaryota; kingdom Metazoa; phylum Arthropoda; class Insecta; order Diptera; family Psychodidae; genus Lutzomyia; species Lutzomyia longipalpis. Next base: position 18,188,832 of record NC_074710.1, on the reverse strand, counting down.
GATTGGGAAAGATATATAAATTCATCTTCTCTTGTTGAATAAGATTCTTTTCTTTTTTAATGTAATTTTAAATCTGAATTGGAGATAAATTGATGAGGGTACAAAAGGAAGGAAGACGTAAGTTTAGTTTACCGGAGAGGGATTTAAATAACTGTCAAATTTGACATAATGTTAATGTCAAGGTTTTGACAGTTTGCAAAGAATGTCAAAGTTTTGGCAGTTTGCAAAGAATGTCAACGGTTTTTAAATTTGAATTATATGAAAAATTTCAAAATTCTGTTTCACGATTTTCTTTAAACGTCAACGCTCTTTTAGATCTAAATTCTTGTAGATGTTTACTTAATCTACATAGAATCTGTCACTTTTTGGCAGTTCACAATGACATAACTATGATGAGGGTTCAAGAAGGAAATATTTACAAAAGGAAGGATGACGTAAGTCTACTGGTGAGAGATTTAAATTACTGTCAAATTTGACATATGTCAATATCAAAATTTTGACAGTTTGCCAAAGAATGTCAACTGATTTTCAATTTGAATTATACGAAAAATTTCAAAATTCCGTTTCATGATTTTTTTTTCAATGTTTAACGTTCTTTTAGATCTAAATTTTTGTAGATTTTTACTTAATCTAAAAAGAATCTGTCATTTTTTGACAGTACTAATTTTGACATATAAAAATGACACACGGAAACTTACAGAGAAATCCATGAATGTATCGTCATCAACAAAGAAGGTTTTTCTCTCAGGACATCTTACCTGAAATGAAAGAAAAGAAATATTTTAAAACAAATATAAACATAACCCAACTTTAGTACTAAATCTAAAATTCAAATTATGCATTGTCAGTTGGGTAGAGTCTGTTATATCTGCTGTATGTGGGGTATATGCAAAGTTTTCGGAATAATGTGAATGTATCGTACAGGGCTAATTTCTAATACAAACTCCCTGCCAGCAAACTGTCTCAAACCAAACCCTATTCACCATAGCTTTCGTGTTGGAGCTCATTTTGCCGAGGAAATGTGTCCACCATGTCTAAAATGCAGAGCAACCGTGAAAGGCGAAGCTGGTGCACTCATGTGGGGACATCCCATTCGAATGCCGTCCATTTGGGAAGGTCATCGAACAGCAAAAGAGAAATGATGGCGAGTCCTTCTGGAAGAGATGGGGTAGCCATAGAGGGTGCTGTAGCAGTAGTTGCGGATGTTATACATTCGAATGCATAATGCGTGTGGGGGAGGTATTAATCAAAATTGCATACATAATGGTAAAACTGGCATTCTGAATGTGTGTGTGGGTGGATGAGATCCTTGCTATATACCCCAACGAAGGTGCCACAAATTTCCCAAATAACTTCTCAAATGTCCCCAACAAGCATTTACGAAATTTTTCCCTCTAAACGCGCTTCCCAAATACGCGAAAGGCATTCAAAAAGGATGGGGCGCAAAATGCAAATTAATGAAATTATTATTTAGCTGTCATCGCTTGTACTAAAATATTTTAAAGGTTTCTTTTTAATCTTTAAAAATAGTATGAAAATCTAGATAAATTTGTAGCTAAAAATTTACAAAAGAACTAGATATCTGTACTAAAACTTGTACTAAATTATGTACTAAAATGAATAAAAATTTCCATGTTAATTTGAAATGGAATATGCGTGCGATTAAGTGTCAGTTAAAGAATAAATTAAGAAAATAAAAAACAGAAAACAGATTAATAAAAAAAAAAAAAATATTTTGGCGCTACGTCCCATATAGGAACAGGGCCGGCCACCCTATATGATGTTGTTGTTCTCCTTGCGGAGAAGTAGTGGGCGGCCTTGCTAGATACTACCACGTGTGGGCAATTTTACGGATAGGAGTGTATCAATCTCCTGATCCAACCGGTCAACGTGATCTAATTGCACGTTGGCGGATGGGGCGCGTTGCCGGGTTCTGTATTCGAACCGGCGACCTTTGGATGCGCAATCAAGCGCTCTATCCACTGCACCCCAGGCCCACAGAAAACAGATTAGTACTCATTAAATTAGTACTGAATTATAGAGAATTTAGTTAATTTATTTTTTGCATTATTTTCTTTTAAAAAGATTTAATTTTATAATTAATTCAAACTTGTGCTTCTTTTTCAAAGAATTTAGAATTTAGTACAAAATTCTTTTAAAAAAATCCTTCAGAATACCAATTAGCATTTTATAAGGAAAAATTCTAACAATTTTGATAGAAAAATATTTGGCGTAACAATTTACCCCGATTCCCCATTTCTTTTATCATTTCTTATTGCTTTATGCTTTAACAAAAAATCCTTTAAAAAAATTTCCTTAGAAAAAGAAGAGAAATGTTTCAATTAAACGCGCAGATTAACACGCTTTTCATTTTACCAAAAGTCGTCGTTTCCCTCCGTTTTTTGCGCGTGTTCATTCACCCCCGTGCTTCATGTTAAAAGAAACTCACCCACCCCCAACACAAAGCCGGCGAAAGGCGACACTGTCGTGAAAAGATTCTGGTTGTGTGCCAGAGAAGGGAGGAAGGAGGGGAATTCAACACCAATTGTGTGATTTTATCTGGGAAATAAACAATGTTCTGCCTGGAGGGGTTGCTTGTTGGTGGTTTGAATAAATAAATAACACACTTTCAACTTTCACCTCCGCACTCACTTCCTTTCCTTCCTGCGAAGGGGTGTGGATGCTGAGGGATTTCAGGGGAATTTTACGGGGAAATCCTCTGTTGGGATTTTTCGTCTCTTTATTGAGAGCAAAGATTTTGTGAAGAGTAGTGGATTTCAGATGGTTTTAAATCTGATTTCTTGTGTTTTTTTAGAAGCTCAGGTTGATTGAATTATGAACTTAATTTTTTTTCATAAATTCTAACGTTTGACGTTTTTTTTATAAGGTTTGACATTTTTTTTCAAACGTTATGTGGTGTTTTTTTAACGTCTGACGTTTGATTTTTTGTTTTCAAATTTTGACATATTTCCTAACCTTAAATTTATTTTTTTCTAATATTTTTCATTTATTTTCAACCTATGGGGTTTTCCTAACGTTTGAAGTTTTTTCATAAGTCTAAAAATATATATATATTTTTTAAAGTTTCCTATGGAAATTCCAACATTTTCACATTTGTCTCGACACGTGCGCGATAAACTTTGAAGTTTTACAGAGAGAATGGGGTTAAAAGTTCAGGTAAAATTAAGAATAAACCTCAAAAATATACTTGGTTGTGATATGCTTCAAATATGGTTGAAAGTTGAATATCCTACCGCTTCCACCACCTTAATTAGCACCTTTAAATTGGCTTCTATTGATTTCCAATTACCTTGAAATTCTTCCACAAATCCCTCATGAATTTTCTATTGACACATCATTTATTTTTCCATGGGATTGTAGTGAAAAAAAAAAATTATAATTTTTCAACCCCTTTCACCTCTGTTCTACTCCGCTAACTATGTCTCTAGAGGGTGGGAGGTGGTATTAATAAATTATCTATTACAGTATAGCAGCAGCTTTTGAAATCTTGTAGAATGAGATTTATTTTAGCATTTTATGCAACTATCCGGGGAGAAGGGTTGTGTGGGTGGGTGGGTGCTGTTGGGCAGCTCAACTGGCCCTTTTATGAGTATTTTCCATCGGGGGGTTGGCGTGTGCTCACAACAACATATCGCTAAATGAGTGAATTTTTCATCAGTTGTCGTCACCACATCCACATTGAGCGTTGAATTTGCATTTTTAATCAACAAAAATATTCAACCATTTATCGCCAAGTGCGACGCTTTGTCTGTAATTTCTTTCTCATTTATTAATTCTTTACTAAAATGCGAGGGGGAGGTGGGCATGCGGGGGTTACACGACAGTGAATGATGTATGCCATTTAAAATTCATAATTAGCTCAATTCTCTCACTATTCGTTTTTTTTTTAAACGATTTTTTTTCAACTAATTATCCACAATTTGCTCCCCGCAGACGGTGGGAAATTGCAAGTATTCCACCAGCAGCTTTTTAACCTTATTTCCCATTTTTTCTTCACTCTTTTTTATTTCTTTCACCCATTTCCGCATTACAATTTTATTTATTTATCGATGAACCATCACACAGGGGGGCAAATTAAAAGACTCCACTTTTTTCCATTCTTATTTTTTAACACAATAAACTCAGGGCGGGAACTCAATTTGAAAAAAAAGGGGTTGAAGAAGAGCAATTGAACAAAGAAAATATCCCGTGGAGGGGGAGGGAGAGAGGGAAATAATACATATGTGATGATATTGTCTATAATTTCGCATTTGATGGACTGATAATTATGGTCTGGGAGGGAAAAAGCGTGTTATTGCCGTCATCCCCCTTTTCACATTTCTTATTCCAACAAGATCCTCCTCTTCGTCGATGGGCTGTCATTTGGATTTGTTCCCAAATTAAAAGGCCCCAAAAGAAGTGACAAATGGTTGAGGGATCAATAGCACAGAAAAAAATAAATTGCTGAGGGTTAGAGGATATTTAAATTGACTCAATGTTTAATTAAAAGAAGTAGAAGAGAGGTGAAAAAAAACCCACAAGAAGCCCTCTTAAAACTTCCCCAACACTCCTTCTTCTTCTTCTTGTTCTCCTTCTTTAAGGGAAATTCTAGCAACTGCTGCGAAAACACTTAGAGGGGGTGTAATGTTAAAATATTAACAATGTTGGGGGAAAATACACAGCAATTTTACAACATTTCGTTAACAATATGCTGGGAAAAATGGCAATGATGTCATGTGGGAAGGTTCTCTCGGTGTAAGCTATTACAAAGTGTCTGTATAATTTTTCAATATTAATAAGGAATTAAGTATTTTATTTCCCAGCAATATGCGGGAGAAAATTCGCAAACAATAAATTATTTATAATCATTCATACCCTCAATTTATGATTAATTTTTAAATGAAAAAATCACACAAGTTTTTCATTAAATTTTTAATAAATATTGATTTTTTCGTGCGAGGAGATTTCCCCAAAAGATGGCGCCATAGTTTGGAAGTCTAAACTTTATTATTTCATTGATAAATTATAATATTAGCTGTGTTTCTTTCAGACACAGCTTTTGTGTACCGAGCAAAATCGAAAGTCGTCAGATCGGGCTCAAACTTGGGATGAGCACGAATTAGGGTCCCCACATTCCAAAAAACGTATGCGCCAAAAATTTTTTTTTCCGGCCGTCCGGCCGGCCGTCCGGCCGGCCGGATTATAAACTTAAATTGCAAGAGAACGGTAATAGATAGAGACTTGCGGTAAACGGCAAAGTTTAAATATCGACCTGAAGAAATCTGATTATGAGGTCAAATCCACTCCCCCACCCCTCCGTCCGCCATTTTGAATAACCTCAAAATTTTGTTTTCGCTATATCTCAGCCCCTGTAATAGCTAAAAATCTGAAATTTTTATATGTTGTAGGGGCCATCAAGAGCTTTCCAACGATACCTAATTTTTGAAAATCGGTCAAGCCGTTTAGCCAATATGGCTGCCACAATTTTTCATCGAAAATCGACCATAACTCGAAAACGGCTTGACCGATTTTGATCAACCCGGGGTCAAATGAAAGATCTTAACAAACCCTACAACTCTCTAGAACATCCGAAGTTTCAAAAGTGACCGCTAGGGGGCCAAAAATCAAAAACAAAATTTTCGATGAGTTTTCGATTAATATCTCGAAAACGCCATTATCGATTTGCTTCATTTTTTGATATGTTATAGCTGACCATATTATCTAGCTCCATGCCAAAAATGAAGAAAATCTATGTCGCCGTTCTCGAGATATTGCCTTCCAAAGTTGGCATGTCATATCTCGGGTTCTACAAGTCCGATTTTGATCAACTCAAGTGCAAATGAAAGGTTTCGTGAAGCCCTACAAATGTCTAGAACATTGCAACTTCGAAGAATGACCGCGAGAAGCGCTAAAGTCAAAATCAAAATTTTCGAAAATTTCGAACTCGAATATTTCGAAAATTCCATTATCGATTTACTTCATATTTTAATATATTATAGTTGATGTTAAGACCTTTCCAACGATAGCTCAAACTCGAAAATCTATGGAGCCGTTCCCGAGATATGGCGTTTTAAAGATTTCTTGGGGGATGACTTTTCAACTTTTTCGGACTTTGCGTGTATTTAAATGAATTTGCGTTCTAGTTTGCTCTCACAAAATTGGTACACTGAAAGAAACACAGCTCCCGTAAGCTTGGTCAGCTTACCAGTACATTTTTAGTTTCAAAGAGATCTTGTGAAAGACACAAAAGTAAAGAAAATTTCTCTTCATTAAGAAGACAGATAAATAAATTATAAGTTATTTTACTGCTAGAGGGTATTTGGGTGCTGTGGTGACATCTAGTGTTAATTTTAAATAAAAGTTATTGAATTATTTCCAATCGTTATACTCTTTTTCTTCATTTTCGTGTGGTTACTTAACGAATGGAAGTAATTAAACAAAAGAAATCACTAAAAAAAAACAAATAAAAATAAATAAAAATCCTTCAATTGTTTATTAAAACCTATTTACTCAAGAAAATGGATTTTCTGTATTTCTTAAATTTTAGGATTCTTTTAAATTCTCTATCCTACGTTTCTGAGTAATTTAAGAATTATTCTTCAGCAAAACTCTTGTAAAATAATCGAGGATAGTAAAATTTCTATAAGATTTTGGCGTAGATTTTTTCTTTAAAATTTTTTGACTAAAAAAAATTCAAGGAAAACCAGAAATCTTTGTTCCGGACGAGAAAGAAATTTTTGAATTTTTGAATCTCTGGTTATGTAAACTGAAATCACAAAAAAAATCCTTCTATTTAAAATTCAACACTAGATGTCTCCACAACTCAATGAAGCCCTCTAGCGGGAAAATATTTTCTTTATTCATTTTCCATTCATTCTTGACTAATAAAAAATCTATAATAAATCATTTTTATTAGAAAAAAATTTCCTTTGAAAGTATTTCCTAACAATTCCACAATAAAATCATTTTAATAATTCCTTCAGAGCATACATAATGCATGTACAGTACATATGTGTGTAGACCCCTTTTCATGACCATTGGGGTATGATGAGAAAATCTTCCCAACACACCCAGGTAAGGAGCTTGAATGGGAATTTTCGTTATTAACCCTGTTACTTAATTTGCATATCCTTTTGTGTATAATATTCATCTGTACCTTCTGCAAATGAATCCTCCGCTCCCCTTTCCCCCCTCTCCCATATTCAGAGCTCTCGTCTTGATTCTACAACAGCCCCGAAAATCCTTCATGTGTCCATCCATGTGATATTCCATACACACACTCCGTCCGAACCACTTCTCATGTTATATCTCATGTTGGAAAATCAAGAGAAAATTCACCCTGAGCCTCTCCCCCCCAGCCCCTCATCCTTTTTCCGAAGGTGGTGCATCATGTTCCGAAATGGATATATCCAACACAGAGGTGGTGGAATGGGGTGAGTTTCAGGGAATCAACCCCCCATCCTCCCAAGCCCCTCAGTGGAGCTCCTATTTATGCTTAAAACACCAATTCTGCTATTGAAAATAAATTAAGTCGGACGAGGCGTGTCCATTCTGGCACAAATGCCCAAGCCATTCATGGGCTCAGAGGTTTCCTCCATCCATTCGTGTGTGTGTGTGTGTGTGTGTGTGTGTGTGTGTGTGTGTGTGTGTGTGCGGATGGAAGATTCGAGTCCCAGGAGTTGAAATTTCTCTCCTTGATTAGGGTTTTGCAGCACAACCACCCCTGAAAATGGGGCTTCTATGTTACTCACATTTCTTCCTGACTACTGCACACAACCACCCAACCACCCCCTCTCAGCCTCGCTTCGCACAACCCCCAACTGTGTGGCAGCTGCAAAATCAGACAATCCGGGAAAGAGGAGTCAGAGCGGCGGTGGAAAGTCGATTCCTTGATTGATTTATTAGTATTCCACAGCTCCACTATATCTGTAGAGTTTGTTCAGCATCCACACCAGATCTATACATATCTATGCGGTCGCGTATGCTGTATGTGAGATTCTCAATTAACTCATCTCTGGGCATTTGCATTAAGCTAAGAGTGAGCATTGGTTTGATTTTTAGAAGATTTTCTACTTAAAAAAAAAATTAAAAATTGAAAAATTTGTAACGGAAAATTTCCCTTTCCTTAGATTGATCTTTTTTGAATTTATTTGTAAAGATTGAAATTCAATGGAAATAAATTTTAATTGGAAAGCATTTTAAAGAGAAAATCTTTAGCAAAACATTTCCCTTTTCCCTTGAAAAAATCTTCTTAAGATTATTTGAATTTGATTTTTTTTGTGAAAATAAAGATCAAAAATTTTAAGTCTATGATTTTTTTACTTTCTTCCTAATGAAAATTTTTAAAATTATTTTCTTTTTAAACTAATTATAAATTATTTAATTTTCTTTACTCATAAATCCTTAAAATTTAATTTTTTATCTTGATTTGAGATTTAAATGTAGAAATTTTCTACACAATATTTCTCTTTCCCTTGAAAAATCTTCTTTGAATTAATTTGTAAAAATTGAAATTTAATTAAAATACATTCTAATTATAAAAAAAAAACAATAAAATAAGTAATTCTTAGCTCAAAATTTCCTTTTAATTAAAAAATAATTAAAATTGAAACTCTGAGAAATAAGAAATTAAGGAGATTATTTAAAGAATTCTATACACAGAAAATAAAAGTTCGTAGCATTGTTCGTCAAATTTCGTGAAAGGTTCGTAACTCCAATGCTTTTACATAGAAAAATTTACCTCCATGTTCGTAAAATGGGGTTAACCTCCCTGGGAGTGAGACCCCATTTTACGAACCTGGAGGTGAATTTTCCCATGTAAAAGCATTGGAGTTACGAACCTTTCAAGAAATTTGACGAACAATGCTACGAACTTTTATTTTCTGTGTAATCTATTTTTTTCTCTAAAAAAACTATCAAAAAATTAGTTTTATTCTTATTCTCATTATAACATTCCCCTTTCCCTCGAGAAGCGTTAAAGGCTTAAAATGATTTTTAGCACACTTTCCTTTTCAGAAAAATCTTAAGGCAACATTTTCTTTTCCATTTAAAGTTTTAAAAAAATAAAAAATTCTAATTTCCCTTTTTATTAAAAAGTATTCTCGAGGAATTTTATTTTATTTTTAAAATAACTAAAATTTAAAGAAAGATATTCTTTTACACAACATTTCCCTTTAAAAGTCAATGTAAAGAATTCCCTCAAAAATATATCATATTTTCTTAAATATAAAAGAAAAAATAAATTCAAGAAAACTCGCAATAGAAATCATTAAATTGCCGAAAGGGAAGACACCAAGAGAGGAGGAAGGTCGTGGTGAAATGTGAGGAGACAAAAATGTGGGTCAAAAGTTCGTGAACTTCCTTCCCTACCCCAAACTGTGTGAGAGAGACTTCTCTATTTTTCTTCCCTCCTCTTGCACTTTTCCCATCATTCTCCATTTCTTTGCTTCAAACTCTCGGGAGTCCTTTTGTGCACGACTCTATGTTGAATTCCATGCCAGATTCGTGCAGCCAGAGGGAAAAGTGAAAAGTGAAAGTTGTGTCTGCAACCCGAGAGAGTTTTCTCCACCATCACCCCCCACCTTCCTGTATTTTGCACGGATTTTTCCTCGTTTAAAGCATACTTTCCATCGACTTTTCTCCTCTTTTTTTTTCTTTCTTCTTCTTATTTTAATTTAATAAAATTCCATTTCAAGATGTTTCCTTGTGGCTGTTTCTGCTTGTTTTCTTCGTATTAAAAAAAAATAATAAAATAAAATTAAGATTGTGATGAAAAGCACCTTCAGCCATGCAATTGCCACCCCACAGCCCATAATTTTGCAATCGCCACTTCGAACTCTCGAGAAGAGAATGTGAAGGAAAAAAATCACCAAGAATAGCAATTAATAAAAATTGAAGCAATTTCTGTACCCCCTCGGAGAATCGTCTCAATTGCATTTTAGGCTGCGAAAAAGTTGAAGTGTTGTGAAAAAAAATTCGACAGATGCGTACAACAATTAAGTATTAATCGGTCTTAATTCAATATAACCCACCCATTCGCGTATATAATACCAAATTACGCGATCTCCCTTCGACGATAAAATGAAGAAAATAATACAATTGTCGAATTGACGAGTGGTTCATGCAATTACCCAGACAAAAAAAATCCACTTTTCAGTGCTTAAGGCCACCGCATGGCAATAAAAGTCCCATTGAGATGGCAAAGTAGAGTGGAAATTTTCTCTTCTTGTAATTTTTGATCGTTAATGAAGTTCCAAAATGTCTCTTTACAAGCACAGTTGGAGATTCTTTTTTTCTTTTAAATTTTTCAATTGGAAATTAGGACGACAATTTTATATTTTAAAGGGTTTTGTATTTAATGAAAAGGGGTTGAATGTGAGAATGGATGAGATTTTTTTTCTTAGCAATGAAATAAGAGATTGTTAATCCTTTCGCGTCCAACGTGAAACATAAAAACATTGAAACATGCGTTCTTTTATCACGATATTTATTCTATGAATTCTCTCAGAGGACATTTTTCAGGCAAAATGTCTTCTTCGACTTCTTCGTGAATTTTATGTATTTCAAACTAATAGGAAAAGTAATTGAATTCATGAAAAAATAGGAAAATAAAATGTTTCATGTTTGAGTTTACGTATGACCCAAAAAACGTGAAAGGTTTAAGTAATTTTGAGAATAAAACTTTATTTTCAAAATTGAAAATACTAAATTCCCTTAATTTCCACTAAATTAATCCCTTGTAGGGATAAAAAACGGGCTCATGAGTATGAAGTTTTAACACTAAGACGGCGATAAATGCTTAGAAAATTAATCCTTGGAGGTTTAATGTTTCTAACCTCAAACCTAAAAAAAATGTTTTTTTTTTAAATTTCCTCTCTACGAAACTTGATCAGAAGTAATTGTTATAAAATGATTAAGAGGAAATAAAAGTTCTAATTTTTTGCTAAACATTTACTTAATTGGGTTGAAAATTTGTCAATTTAATGATATCAACTAAATGTTTATTTGTCATAGCTCAAAACTTTAGTACAAGAAGAAAAAAATGATTGTAGTTATTTGTTCTAAAATTTTAGTTGACATAACTAAAGAATTTGACTAAATTGCCTATACTAAATTTAAGTGAAAGAAAAGTAAAACTAAAATTTTTAGTTATCTTCACTAAAAAATTCATAGTTAAATGGAATTTTAGTAAAGATAACAAAAGACTTTAGTGACTCCGGGCATAATAACTAAATTATTCTGTTATAATTACTAAATTTTTTAGTAAATGTTCCATTACTATAGACTTAAGTAGCAGTTTACTAAAATTTTGAATGACAGTGTAAATTAATTGAATTTCCTGTCACATAAATAGGTGCAGAAATTTTCAAAATATTTTTAATATTTCTTATTCTGTGACGATTTAAAAAAAAAGACTTATTGGGCACGGAGGCCAGCAAAGTTCTTCAGGGTTAACAAAATTAATTTTGATTAAGTTTTTAATTCAGAGAAAACAAGAAATGAATTTTAGAATGAAAAGATTTTTAACGCAACATTTCCCTTAACGATTGATTTTTCTTTCGTTACGAGTATTGCTAATGCAACCGACGAATTTCATCTTTTTTTTTGACACAATGTAGCTACAAAATCTTTGGATTAAATTTTTTGATCAGAAAATGCTGCTTTTGATCTGTTTTGATCAGGCGAATTTTCTTTTTCGCCAAGAAAATATAAAAAACGAAATATTCTTCTTGAAGAAAAAGCCGAATTTTTTGACTAAAAAATCATTCACCCCCCCTGAAAGATTCTCTAATGGGAAAGGGTGCCAATTGAAATGCAATTTAATGTGACAAATGATGGCTCAAAGTGTTGATAAATCAAATATAAAATTATAATTCATGTGTGCAAGAGGGATTAAAATGAAAATTTTATCGCAGCATCTCATGGCAGGCAACCCACGAAATTAAATGCGAGTCACCCCCCATTCCTAATTTCATCTCTCTCTGTGCCCTTTCCGTCAACTTAAACTTAATTATAATTAATTAATGTGACTGAATCCGAGCTTCGAAATTATATCATTTGCTTGTAACTCTGTGTGTGTGTTGGATAATTTTGGGGGGGTGGTTGTGGGTGGGTTTGGTGGAAATTTTCATCAGGGGGTTGCTCTAGGTGACGCTGTAGGAATATTCATCTGGCAGAAGTTAATGTGTGTGTGTGTTGAATTTTAGCAGAATGTTCAAAGCCAACCCCTCGAAACAAGGGGGTGGGTTGTGTGGATGATACACCAACTCATACCCCATCGTCGTAATTATAAACCTTTATGTATAAAATGAATGCCATTAATTAACGACCCCCCAATGCTATGTATGTACGATATGTATGTATGTAGCAAACTGACAGATTACGAGGATATTCACGCCTTAATTCCACATTATGTGACTTTACTCGTGCGATGCCTTCCCCACATGCCAAGAGGATGCCACGCAAAATTGACTCCGGCACTTGCTTTTGCCCCTAATTCAATTTTATTCGTTGACGCTGCTTCCTCTCAGATTTCCACCACGATGCGTTGCTGCACAATCATACCCTGCCTCACTGCTTTGGATGACATTGACTGCAAAGGCAAGACAGGGGCGCGAGGGGGAGGGCGATGGCGCCCGCAGTTGCCGCCCCAGGTGACGCCATGGGGGCAACGGGGGTGGTCCGTTGTGCGCCTTGAGAGTGGCGTGAATCGTTAATCACCTAATTGATGGGCTGCTGTTGGATGTTTAATCAAGAAGTGTCACCATAAATTACAAACACATTAATCCCTCCGCTGATTTCATATTCCTCTCATGGCTACTTTTGCTCCTCTCACCCTCACCTGACCTGCCTTCGCGATACCCGGAAAATCAAGCGAAAGCCACCCCCGCGTAGGAAATTATGTATTAATTCACGAATAGGGGATAGTGGGTGATATGATGGGGGCATGTGTCTCTTCCTGAAAAACTTTTTACACAAATTTTCCATGATTTATGCCCATTTTATTAATCATTCCTTTCATTTTAAAAAGAAAAAATTACGCCGTCATTTTAACATGAAATTAAATTTTTTTTATTTGATAAATATTAGACTGTTGTAAATATATATAAATTTTAATAAAAGTTTCGTATTTTAGTCAGCAGAGAACTTGACATGAAAGTAGAAAAAGATTTTTTTTCGTAAGAATGGATTGATTGAACACAAAATATTTTGTTTTAGTTTATATAAACCCCTAAAATTTTCAAATTAAATAATTTGACATTAATGCCTAAAGTTTGACATTACAACAGGTTAAATTTCATTAAAATCATTTTTTTTACATTAACGCCTAAAATATCTAAGAAATGAATTTTTAAACGTTCAACGGTCATTTCTAACGGTCGCATTGCTTCTTTTCTTCCAAGAATCTTTCTCTTCTCCTCCCACTCTTTAGTCAAACTTTTTAACATAATTTTCCCCACATTCGATGACTACCAAGCAATTGGTTTTTGCAACAAAAAAAATGCAACACTTCGTGACAACCAGCAAATGGGACTCTATCCACAAACTATTGGACACTTTTCCACCCCCTCTCTCTCTGTATGTGTTTGTGTGCAAATTATAGTTCAAGCGAAAAAGTACACAGAACGAAATTTAAAAAAAAAAGTCATAGGGGTGGAAAAAAGAGTGTAATTAGTATGAGATTTGATCTGCACATTGAAAATTTTGGAGTGTGCGACATTTTTAATTTGATGTACTTCCAATTTATTTCCAATTCACGACTTTTCTCTCCCTCGCAATTTTCGCTTTGGGCAAAAAAATCGTGGGTGATGTGTCTACCACCCCTTGGTGGGCCTCCCTCATTTTTTTTGCTCATCAGCAACATCATTGAAGCTGTTTGTTTTTTTTAGTGTGTGTTATTCCCACCCATCCACCCACACACTGTATTGAATGCGGGGGAGAGGATAGATGCAATGGGGCACCGAGATCGAATCCCTTCAGGGCTCAATGTGATGCACTTTTTCTGCTTGAACGCAAGTTGCGAAAGGGGTGGGCTTCGCACACACACACAGTGATGGTCAAGTAAAGCAACCCCCTCAGTCAGCTTGATACCCGATAAAAGGGGTGGATGAGTGCGAGAGAATACAGAAAATATAATTTCATGCTCATCGTCCATACCTCGATCAATAATTCCGCTCTGTGTGTCCATTTTCGCTCAGGCCATGGAGTGTGTTGATGCAAGAGGAGGCATTACAAAAAATCCCCTCGAGGATGGGGTGAAAGATGATGCGATAAAAAATTTTTCATGTAAATTGCTACTGTAACATTATTGCAGAATTTTTCACACTTTTCATGTCACCCACCCCCTGCTCCATCCCTCCCGCGTTTGGGGTAGTACGATAAAAAGTGCCATGAGCCTTGGCGTATCGATTGAAGAGCTGCGCGGCAACGCATTCGGGGGACAAAAGATGAGTTTGAGATTAACTAACAGTGTACAAAAAACCGTGTACTGCATAGCCCCCCTTTGGAAAACTAATCAAGTGGGGCAACGCTATAGAGGCAAAAATTGCTGCAAAAATGGAATTATCCATACAAAATGGGATGTGGATTTTTTTTAGCCATACAAATAGGGCGATGGCTTAACCCCTTTGCTGCTGATCATCCATTATGATTATGTTTATAGTGCTGAAAATTACATTCTTTTATCAGAAATGGAGAAAGAGTTAAGCAGGAAAAATATCGTTATTTAACGGATTTTTTAAACGTTGATTCTTATTTCATTTTTACGATTTAGAAAAAAATATTAGCAAGGGATGTTTAGTTTAGGTATCTGTTTGAATATTTATGACTAGTCAATCCGAGCCCCCAATCACGTGTGAGCAATCACCATTTTAAGCTATAAAAGGGGGGCGTATATTAATAGGGGGGATGAATAATACGGTACCCCGAGAAATTCTAAAAATAAAAAAATCCCGTTATCTGACCCTTCAGCAGGTAGAAAATGGGAAAAAATCAATTTTTCTGCGGGGGCGCTATAAAGGGGGGTTGGGGCGGAATCCTATATAGCGCTTGCAACTCGTATTGACCCCCTCTACCCCCGTGCCAAATTTCATCAAAATCGACCCAGCCGTTTAGGAGGAGTTCATGTGCCACAAACAGACAGACTTTTCAGCTTTATATATTAAGATTACATTCATCACATACATATAGTTTGCAAAATATTTTAAAATATTTTTAACGTTCTCTTCACTATAATTCAAACTTCATAAAAAAATCTTTAAACGGGTGAAATTTTACAAAAGAAACGTTAAACGTTAGAAAATGTAAAGGCTTGGAAAAAAAAACTTCAAACGTTATACATAAAAGAAACGACAAATTCTACAAAATAAACGTCAATCAACGTCAACGTTATTTTGAAACTATATGAACTAATTCGTGGGCCTGGGGTGCAGTGGATAGAGCGCTTGAGTGCGCATCCAAAGGTCGCCGGTTCGAATACAGAACCCGGCAACGCGCCCCATCCGCCAACGTGCAATTAGATCACGTTGACCGGTTGGGTCAGGAGATTGATACACTCCTATCTGTAAAATGGCCCACACGTGGTAGTATCTAGCAAGGCCGCCCACTACTTCTCCGCAAGGAGAACAACAACATCATATAGGGCGGCCGGCCCTGTTCCTATATGGGACGTAGCGCCAAAATATTTTTTTTTATTTTTTTATGAACTAATTCACCTAATTTTTATTCATTATTTTATTTCTTTTAATTTTAAGTTTTTTTGAGTTTTGTCAAAAGCTAGATATTATTTGACAATTATTGCAACTGTCAAAACGACATTTTAAATTCTAACGTAAAATTAACTGATAGTACTGCTTTGTACAAGATTGCAGCAACAGAGGTCTAAATATGGAGGTGTGGTGCCACATTAATCACAACTTCAGGCTCCCATATAACACCCCATAAACATAAGCACATGTGAAAGAGCATAGAAAGGGATGGATGGGGTAGTGGAAATGAGGGTGGTGAAATAAAAACACACAGGATGACACGAGGGGACGTCTCAGGCGAAAGTTTCTCCTGCTCCGTCGTCGCCGCTAGACCCCATTGACGATGATGGAAAATATGCAAATTACATGGCATTTCGTGTAATTATTCACCAACAGGCACACACAAAAGCACCCCACCCACCCAAATACAATATAACTGGGGGAATGTCATCATTTTCATCCCCATTCGAGCTCATTTTCTCTCTCTATCGTCGCCACGACGCCAGAGAGGATTCTCCCTCATTTTCCTCCATCAACTGGACGCTTTTTTTGCTGCTGCTTGGTGAGATTCGCTTCTCAATGAAGGTGAAAAACACTGTCTTTGTGTTTTAATTATATACCCCAACCACCATCATCAGTTTTTTTTCTATCCGTGTCGTTTATTGTGTTTTGCAAACATCACCCCCGGAAAAAAAAGAACTTTCCATCATCCCCCTATTCCCCTTATTCTCGTGTGTTAAGTGGTTGTGATGAGACCAAAGAAGGTGTGAAATTTATGCAGTAATGGCAATTAGAAGGTGACAATAATCACATAGATTCTGCAGAAAAAATAAACTATTTGGGAAAGATTTTCCTAAAAATGTAACAAATGACGTCACTTTTATCTTTTTGGCGCTTCTTATGCATGAAGCATTTGCGCTAATGCTTTGTCGATTGATTTTTGACAGTTCAGTTTATTAGAAAAAAGAGTTGAAATTTAAAATGTACTCACTGTCAATTGTCAAAAACTGTCAAACTTTGACAGATTTTACTTCTAACGATAAAAGTTTCTTAAGTTGCTTTTCACAGTGCTTACCTGCAAAAAAAAAGAAAGAAATAAAGATTTGTTTAGTTAATTATTCTCTTTTTTTGAGAAGTCTCATTCTAGTTGACTCATGGAATAAGTAGAGGACATTAAAGGGTTAAAAAAAATCTTCTCAATTTTATTAATCTCATCTGCCCAAAAGAGACAATGAAGATGAATTAGAATTTCAAATATAAAATGAATCAAACGAAATAAATCCACATAAAATGGAGTCTTTTTGCGTTGGGCATTTTATTCAAATAAACCACGAAAGATATGACTTAAGTGGACACAATTGTGTGTATGGAGCACTTTTAAAAAATGAGAAAATGAATTAAACATCATCCCTAATGGCTTTTTCGGGACAAAATGACATACAGAAGCCACGAAAAAAAACGAAATAAAATAAAAATGTAGATTGTGATGCTTTTAAGGAGGAAAAATCAATTCGATCTCCTTCCTCGCATTATATTTAAAATTTTAAATTCAATCCAAATGCGATCACACATTGAGATATCGGTGCGATTTGCGGCTGATCTCAATTTTTAATTTGGATTAAAGACACAGAGAGAGAGAGAGGAGAAAGATTGGTGGCATTTTGTGGTATTGTATGCTGGCCTCTTGTGCTGTGGCAACCAAGGGGCCAAGAGAGGCAAGAGCAATTCATGTTATACAAATTAATTCGATTTGCAATTGTTGAATGTTACAAAAGAGCACAAAAAATAACCCACCCATGTGGATATATTTTCTCTCATTGCGTCTTGCACTTCACATTGTCTCCCATCACTCACGATGCACATTTCACTATACCGTGAAGATTTATGCTAAACAAGGGCACATACTTAATGTTTTACATACAGAAAAAATTACCCTTCGAGTGAACCATTGAGGAAGAATTATGTTATTGATTTAATTTATTTTTATGGTGAAAGAAATAATTTTTAACAGTTTAAATTTTTGAAATATTATTAAATTCTAAGATTTTCCGCCATTTAACTGATTGCAGCGCCCTCTTGGACAGTTAGTGCAGAAGAATTCAAAATGGCTGCCTGTAAACTATAGAAAATCTTCAAAGTTAGTTCTTTAGAGGCTTTTTCTTTCAAGATTTTCAGAGATTTTTCAATAATAAACAATTCTGAAATGATTTTTGATGACAAAATATTCTTATTTAATCAGGGAGAACCAAACCTTAATAGTTTACTGGTAAAAAGATATTTTAACAAACTAAAGTACTTAATTACTGCTCGAAATGACTGTTTTGCAGCTTAAAAAAAGTTTCTTGACTGCTTTTAAAGACTCATAAATTTATTTGACTGATAAAAAGTTCAATGAGTGCTCAGAATATTCTTGAAAAATCTCCTAAATTCAAAAATATAAATCTAGAACATTTCGCATAGCTTTAAAGAATAAATTTGATTGATTTTTTTTTAAATTTAAATTCAGTTATTATACGATTCAAGTTTAAAAGTATTTTTTATTAAAACTGGAAAAATAAATTATTTTCTGAAATTATGTTTTTGTGTTTCACATTGACGCAAAAGGGTTAATACAAATTAAAAAAAAAAAGAAACAAGCACACAGCAAAGTCTCACGTCTTCTCTGCATTTTACATGCTTCATGAATTAATTTTTTTCAATCAATCTCTTTTGTTTTTTCCCTCAATCCATCGCACTTTTCTTTCTTTTTTTCCATTGAATTCGTCAGTGTCGATCTGCTTAAGTTTATTCACAATACATTCCTCCTCTTCTCTACATATTATTTCAATGAGTTTTTTTTTATATACCTTTGTAAGTATCATGCTTTCCCCCATTGCCCCGTACTCCCCTAATCAGGGTAATGCTGCGATATAGTGGAAGAGAGGGAGAGAGAAAAGAGAAGCATTTTGTGATCATGTTTATTACAATTCCTCAATTATTTATGTACAATGCAAATTTCTTCTGCTCTCCTTTTTGCCCGAATGTCTCGGAGAATGAAGTATATTTTACTTTTGTGGATTGACTTGCATGTGAGTTCCTCTTCTCTATGGAAAGAATTGCTGATGGATCAGCCAACACACACACACACAACTTCCAATGAAGAAAATTGCAATAAATGAGGGAAAAAAAGAAAGAAAAAAAAAAGGTATTGGGTGGACTTTTGTATCGTTCTCCGTGATGCCTGATTTATTCTGTAATGATGCAGCAGCAAAAGGTCCAAAATGAAAAATATTTAAATGAAATGCACACGGGGATGGCATGGAGAGTTTATTAAAAACAATCGCATGGATTTATGAGCCTCTCATTGATCGCAAAGGTATTTCAAATCCATCAAAAAGGTCTCTTTCTGCGCAACGACGTCTCCTCGTTGTGCGCCAGATTAATGCGAGATGTGTTTAGTTTAAAGCTCTCTGTCATCGCATGTTGCCCCAGAGACTCTGCTGAACTTCTTTTTTGTTTTATTTCTTTGTGGTGCATTGTGTACCCACAGCAGAAGAATGAGGGAGTTATTAAATTTTTCAGGCAAATTTGACTATTTTTTGTGGGAAAATGTTGAATAAAACTTGCGACGAAACTTTATTAAAATATAAAAATGAATAAACTCCTTTTTTCATGTGAAGGAAATACAAAAAATTCAAAAGAAAGACAGACAGTAAAATATTTAAGCTCTGTTTTAAACGATTAGGGAAACTTTTGATTTTTAACTGTAAAATACATTTTAAGCTACTTAAAAGTGCATTAAGCATATGCTGCATTGTACGCAAAAGCGCCATTTTGAATTTTTCATTTCTTCTGTATTCATCAATCTCTCATTTGAGCCCAAAATCGTTCAATTCGGTTAAATATTCCCGAAGATATTCCATTAAACACTGGGGAAATGAAAAATTCAAAATGGTGTTGTTTGCACGCAATGCAGTATATGCTTTGTGCACTTGTAAGTAACTTAAAATGTGTTTTATAGTTAAAAATCAAAAGTTTCCCTAATTGTTTAAAACAAAGCCTAAAGATTTTACTGATTAACTTTCTTCTGAATTGTTTGGGTTACTTTCACATGAAAAGGAGTTTATTCATTTTTATGTTTTAATAAAGTTTTGTTTCAGATTTTACTCTCAGCAAAAAGAAAATATTCTGTATATAAGTTGGAACTAAGCTAAATTAATTTCAATTCCAAAATGCAAATCAACTAAAAAATAAATAAAAATTAATTAATTTGACGAGCATAAAGTGATTAAAATTGGAAATTTCATAAAATAAATAAAGTGAATGGCTGTCAGAAGTGGGTGCGAACTTTGTTCTCTTCCAAAAGAAAAAAAAAGTCATAAATTTCTCGTATTGCTTCGTTGTTATATTTCTTATTCTTCATGTCGTGGCGTCTTCCACCACCCAACACACACTTCTTGTTTAATACAATTCAACTTTCAACCCCTTTTTCAATTAACTCAATTATAATTTTTACCCCCATCCCCCTTGATGCCAACAATGCACGTTCTTTGCGCAAGGAGGAAGGAGGGCAGCAAAGGTTTGGCATAAAGCTCATGGCAAAAGTGGCGAAGGAGATAAAATTCATTCTCTTTTACTTCTTCTTAATTAAAATTATGATAATTAAGAATAAATCATTCGTTTCGCTGATGCAAGTCGTACTTCTTGTCTCTCACTCAGAAGGAGCCCCACCGCCGCCCCCTGAGTGAGCTCCTTGTGTGCGACTTGTGTTTGTGTTTGTGCACGCGGGTGGATTGCAAAGGGGCGCAACACGGGATTCGTTGTAATTTATTCAATTTTGTAAATTTGTCCGTCTTCATCTCACACTTCTTCTGTCCATCCCCTGATGCCCACCATCCCCCGTTTTTCCTTCTCACCCCACCCCAACGTCTTGAGAATGAGCCTCACGGCGTCATTGTAAGTTTGGTTTGAAAGTTGCGCCATATCTTGGGGGCTACAGCATCGTCCATCTTCTACTACTGAGCCCTCACATTCCTAGGGGGTGTTTATCTGGTTGAAAAATATTCCCAATATTCGGAATTCAAAGAGAAAAAGTTCAAATAAATTCAAAATATTCTTTATATTCGGAATATTTTGGAAGAAAACTAATGAGTTGCAATTATTTATGATAGAAAATATTTAATTGAGCTAAAATGGAAGATTGAAAACCCATAAAAATCAATGAATGAATATTGCAATATAATTACGGAAAAAACTCATAAAACGTGCAATTTGCGATAGAATCGTGAAAATTGTGATTAAAATGAACTTAAAATAGGCTAAAAAGCGTGAATAATGATATAACTACACAGAAAGTAGGTAATTAAAACGTCAAAAATCACGTAATTTCTCTATAAAACTAAGAATACGGACATTTGCAAAAAGGCATTCATAGTGCGATAAAACGCACAAAAATGCAAGAGAAGTAAAAAGAAGGACCTGAAAACGAAATAATAAGGACAATGGCTGCAAAAAACGACAATTGAACAGTAAAATGTAATAAAATGGTAGAAAACACGTTAAAGATTAATTACAGAAAAGCAGAGAAAAGCATTTTGAAAAAAACTAAAGTAAAAATATGCGAAATATTCAAATTATTATTATTCTTAATAGAAAATGAGAAAAATTTCGATTAAATAGATTATATTCGGAATACTCAGGAATATTCGGTAGAGAAATGAGCGGAATATTGAGCCAGATAAACGCCCCTTGGTCATTTTCATTGATTTTCTCAGCATAGACCGAAGCAAGCAACAAAAACCCCACCCTTGCGTGTCCATCCGAACTAACCCACGTCGTCCATCCCTTCGGTCCGGACCGGACTATATGTATGTGTACAATTCCAGTTCGAAATTTAATCACATTAATTGCAAAATGTATGCAGAGTCTTCTTAGATTTCATAGTTAGTCTATGTGCTTTGTTCTCGGGCCATGTGATGGCAATATTGATGATGATGACCCCTCAAATGGAGGGGTATCGGGACGTCCTGACACATTGCACCAACCCCCCGTCCAATTCGCATCCCCTACTTTATGTATGTAGCTAGGATTGCCTAAGCAGACAATTCTAACATCATAATGGAAACTTTATTCAATGTACTACGTTAGGCGTTTGTTCAATGCTAATGGAAAATTCAAGGTGGGATGATTTTCTGATTATTCTTATGATTCTTTAAAGGGGGTGGGGGGGGGTGAATAAACATTTAACTCAAATCAAAATCTTGTAGAATGTCGAAAAACATTAAAACCGTTAAGAATTAAAATCAAATGCAAAAGAAATAAGTAAAATATTAAATTAAATATAGAAATTTTGCTGAGAATTAATCAAAAACTTTGGATTTTGCTTGTTAATTTGTATTAAAGTGAATGGATATTTTGCATCCTTTAGCCAAATGAGAAATACACTGACTTGAGTGAGATGAAGGGGGTGGTTTGTGAAGAGATGCAGATTTAAATGCTGCCGGGCATTCAGTGTCTCAGCCAGCACCATTTCAGGCGTCGAGGGTCGCCGTAGGACAGCCGCAGAGGAGACGAGGACTCCCAAAGATTCTCTTCATAGTCGGAACTGGTAATCTTATTAAATTTACATATTAATCAACGGATTTTAATTACCCACCACCCCATGGACTGTTTTCCACACTCTGGAGCTCCTTTTGCACAAATGCCTCGGTCCTCTTTTGCCTTGAAGAAGGAGTTTCTCCGCTCTTCCTTTAGCTACCTTTTCACTCCTCCACCCGAAGTTCCGGTTGTTTTGCAAGGGGATTCAGGGAAACGAGGAGAGGTGGTGGTTTAAATTGACGACGAACTAGTATGGTGGGTGCCTCAAAAACCACCCCTTTCTTGTGCATCCTCCCCCGCCAACCCAACACACACCAAATGTCTAACTTTGAGCACCAGAGCACCCGAAGGGAAAGCAATTATAATCACAAACACGATGGGAAACAACTTGCAATCACATGAAATTTTCTTTTTTTATTCCGTGCAAAATTTCAAAATTCAATAGAATAATTTAATAATCAGCTAATAGTTGTATTCTGTTCGTGAATAATTTTTTAATTCAGTTAGAATTCAATTATTCGTCAGCCATTAATATTATTCTGTAAGCAAGAGATTTTATTCTGTTAGCCAATAAATTACTCTTTTAAGTATGTAATAAATTTATTCTATCAGCAAAGAATTTCATTTTGACGAAAAACAATGTATTCTGAAAGTTTATTAAAATATTCTGTAAGCAAATTATATATTCTGTAAAAAAAGGTTTCAATGACAGCGACTAGTTTAGTTTCATGCAAATATATTTTTATTCTGTTCGAAATATAGAATTTGGTTAGAGAAAGATTGCTGACAGGATAAAAATATTTGCTTAGAGAATAAAAAAAGATGCTGACAGAATAAAACTACAAATTCTAACACAAAATGTCCCGAATCTTTATGCGAGTAATACAATCGCACCGATTTAATTTGAAATCATGATAATCTATAAATGGCAGATGCGAGTGGCCTCGATAGAAAATTAATGAGAAGGTGAACCTCCGTATTTGAATAAACCAATTCTTGTGCATCCCCTTCCACCTATCTCCTTCCCCTCCCCTCCCAACTCTTCCCGAGTTTAGGGGTTTGAAATTCGAATTAAAACACATCCCCATTGAGCATTCACAAACTATAATGCGAAGTTAAACAATGCTGTACATCAAACTCCTTCATTTCCAAATTCATTCCAAAGCCACAATCATCTAGATGGGCGGGGGTGGTGTAGAACCCCAGGAGGGTACGATACGAGGCAGAGGGGTGGGAGGGTGTACTGTGACAGGCAAGTACAATTTCGGTCCGGTCCTTGGCGGCGACGCCATCTCATTTGAATTTCTAATTAGCAAACCACCCCATGCAATTATTGGATTAATGTAAATTACGAGAGAGACCACCATATATGGCACCCGAGTGGTCCAATGCTGACGACGCTCTCCAGCATGGTTGTCTTGTCGATGCTCTCTCTCCCAAAAACTGATGCTTCACTGAGAATTTGATGTGGGAGAAGGTGTGGAGGGGCGAGGGGGTGGCTACATAAAGGGTTTGCATATAGCATCAATGAGTACAACCACATACACACACTATTTCGATTTTGAGGCGCCTGATTGTGGTTTTGGTAGATGGGAGAAGAAGCCCAATTTGAAATAACGTCTTTGTGGAAAGAAATGTCAAATGCAGTGACATTTGCGTTTGACAATTCTGGTAATTTAGTGTCATTTTGTGGTGTCAAAGATTTTTTTTTGCAAAATCCTCAAGTTCACAAATGTTTCTTCTGTAATATTATTCTTCTTCTTCTGCACTTTAAATTGTACGGCTGTTGGATTCCTTCCGGATCCATATAGCCAAAGGTAATATTATTATGGAACCATTTTCTATTCAACTCTTTTCGTAAAAAAAAATTAAGAGAATTTGACATATTTTTTGACAGATTGAATAAAAGTGACATTTGGTATTGTCAAAAAATGACAAATAATTTAAATATCTATAGAAAACACGAAGGAAAGGAAAATAAAAAATACTATTGTATATATTTTCTTTCTTATACTCTTATTGCCAAAGTTTTATTCAAGAACTAAACATTACATTGTGTTGAAATGTTAATTCATGCTGTCAAAATTGACAGTTTTTATTCAGAATTTTGAAGTAAAATAAATAAAATTTTCCTTATTTCACTTGCATTTCAGTTCTACTTTTTTTTTTGTTAAAAACGTTAAAAGACATTATACGTTTGACATTTTTTTCGAAAGATTTTTGACATTTATAGTGTGAAAGTGACGTATGAAAATGTTTTTTTAAACAAAAGTATTTTTGGTGAATTCATTTAAATAAAATTAAGCGTCAAGAAAAAGTCAATCAAGTTCTGTCACTTTTAAAAGTCTAACGGCCTCTTCTGTCAAATTTCACAAAAAAAAAAGATTCGAAGTATAATTTTTAAACTTTTCAACCAATAATTTAACAGTTGAAAAATCTTCTTAGAGCTTAATCTAAAGTACAATATAAATAATTCATATTTAAATAAATTTAATAAATTCTGATTATACTCCTCCTCTAAACTAGAGCAACAGTATATAGCTGGAAGATTATTTGAAATTTCACCTTCAAACTGGCAATTTTGCGTATAGCTTGAAGTGGCCACATGGGATTATTGTGCAAAGCACCAAATATATATCTTGCAAAATAGAATATATAGAGAGTCTGCTATATAGCACATTTTCATCCCCCAAATGAATCACTTAGCCGCCCATCCCACGGAATTATTTATACAATCAAAATATCACGTCAGGGAATTGAGCATCTTTTGCATTCATCATCCATGCATTTCACCACCAAACTTCTTTTTTCTCTCAGCCCTTTTATTCTTTCTCTCCTTTTGCAACGCGAGGACTTGTTGACTTTTATTTGAAATTCTTCCGCATCGATTTCTCAACAAATACCACCACCCACCCACCCCTCACGCCTCCCTCGGGGGAGCTGAAATGTCTGAGTAGTGCTTTGGGGGAAATTCTTATAAATAATTTATTACATGCTTGGTGCACATTATACGGGGGCAAGTGAGTTGGGTGCGGGATCAAAAATGATGCTTCAGTCGGATTTGCCCCAATGTTTGGTAGCAATTTTGCATGCAGATATTTTCACAATTTAACTTTTAACGTGTATGGCGCAAAAGTTTCCAATTTTAAATGAAATGCCAATAAATTTGTGAGCTCAAAACACAATGAATTTATTTGTGCTTAGGCATTGCGGCTATTTTCAATAGATTTATCATTTTTCAATATTTTTTTATTGGGAAGAGGAAAAAAATCTATTGGAAATTGTGATGGAGAGTTTTTGAAATACGGGTAATAAATTAATATTAAACTAGATAATTTTGAGGGAAATTAGATTTATTTTGTTAGAAATGTTGCAAGTTCGTTTTTTTTCTTATTCAATTGTACAATTTGTAAGTAGGTTAACACATTGTTAGCCAATTGACGCCTTTGAAGGGGGTCCTAATGTTTTTTGAATTTTTTTTTTAATACGCTGTAGAATAGACAACTGCAGAGTCTTCCAAACGAATCTACGGCTTTATATTACATTTTTTACGGAGAAAATCTTTATGCATTAAAGGTGGTTCTGTTGCGCGCTAAATTCAAATTAATACCTACTTTTTTAGTTACCGCAACAGTGTTTTTTACACAATGTGTAACAAATACAATTAATTACACTCAAAAAATTACCCGGCTGGTATATAATCTTACGGATATCTTATTAAAGGCTCCAACAGATGGATGAGAAATTTCTCGTGCGGTGCGGTGCGGCGAGGATTTCGTGGCCCATCGTCGCTTCGGATTGGCTGAAAAACGTTCTCGTACGGTGTGGTGAGAATGTGTGTGCCATCTCTCGCTTCTGATTGGCCGAAAACCTCGCCGCGCCGCACCGCACGAGGAATTTCTCGTCCATCTGTTGGAGCCTTAAGTAAGCAGGAAATTAATTTTTTCTTATTTTATTTTTTCAAAGTTTGTTATTCTGCATAAAACCCTTTTTTCCATGAAAGAACACGCCACATCTATCCTGTTTTCCCTTATAATAATTCCCCACGATGACTTTTAATCAAGAACCAAATGTTTGTGATGGTACAAGCCTCTGAAGTTTCGTGGACAATTAATTCTTCTTTGTACCATAGCTCTGTGGGCCATCATTGGAAATGTCCTTTTATTGATCTTTTGATACCCTCAGTGAAGGGACACACAGAGTGTGTCCCCAGATGGATTTCCACGGGGTTCACCACGCTCTGTGTGTGACTCCTTGGGGACACTCCATTGATTCCCCGGCGCTGTATTGCATGGAATTGCTGACAATTCGACGAAATATGCTCAACTTTGTCATCAATTGGTACGGCTATTGGCGTATTTTGGGTGTATCGTCATAATTCCCCTCATTCGCTAAAGTTTCATTTGCAACCAACCCCTTTGCATACAGAAGTCACCTTCCACCCCCAACCTTTGTGGGACAAGGATAGTGGTGTGTTTAGTGGGACGCATAGATACAACATTTCATCATCTCTTTGAAATTGAGGCTATAAAAGAAATTCCACACATATGATCACAATTCTCCGCACTATATGGGGGACTTTGCATCCCCCAATGGGACCCTCTGTGTTAGCCATTCCGCATGTGTGTGTGTGTGTCGTGTTGAAGGGGTTGACTATACAGAGTCTCCAGGGGGTGGTGTGACGTACTGGGAGAGGGTAGAAAGGGGTGGAGAGTGCGAAATGTTGATGCATTCGATTTCATACAATATTACGATGCACCACAGACACTGCTAGTGAGGGAGTTGGGGGGAGAATTTCAGAACAAGAAGGACAAACCAGAAAGTGGGTGTAAGATTTGCATTTCTGATGATAATGACGACGATACTTACCCCCAACTCTACACACATACACACAACTCTTCCACCCCCATGTTCTATGCAATGTCTAATTACTAATTTAATTCACATTTATACATGATGGGGGGAACAGCAGATGAATTGCTCTGGTGCTACGAAACACCCGGAGAAGTTGCAGAGAAATTCAGAATATTGATTTTAAGTCATTTTAAGGGGAGTTTTTTGTGAAATTTTCATTGGAAATATGATGAAAATCTCTCTTTTGTTTTGAATATTTTCAAAATCATCATGATGATCTTAGGATTTTCAGGGACTTTTCAATTTATTTTCTATGACAAAAAAATCATGAAAAAATTCATTGAGTTTCATTTTATATTAAAATGACTTTTAAGGGGAAAGGGAAACTTTCCACCTTCAGTTATTTTAATAAATCGTATGTTTAAAAAATCCTTTTTATTTGAAATATTCTTGTTGTTGAATTTTTATAAAAGTTTCATTAATTCTTTGATGATTTTTAATGTAAAAATTAATCTATTTGCCTTTGTATGATTTTTAAAATAATGGGAAATGTGGATAGTGTTAAAAGAAGAATATTTTTTGCTGAAAAAGCAGGAAAAGTCTCGTTTAAAATATTTTCAAAATTTTCATAATATTTTGTGAGTTTTCGCTGACTTTTCAATCTTTTTTTTTGGAAAAAAAGGGATTTGGAAAAAAATGGCTAAACGATTTTCTTAAATAAAAAGGAAAGGGAAATGATGAGCCCCCAATAAATTACCAAAATCATTACCTTTTTGATTAAATTTTGCTCATATTCTGAGATTTTTCATTTACTTTTTTTTTACAATAGTAATAGGTAAAAATAAATAAAAATCTTTTAGGATTCTTTTGTGTAAAAATACTTTTTTTTTTGAAGAGGAAAGGCAAATGTTGTGCCTTTAATAGGTACTTATTGCTAAAAATCTCTTAAAGTTTTTAATTAAAAATAATTAAATATTTCTTCAATAAAGAATAGTGTTAAAATTTTCATCAGTTCCTAAAAATTTTCATTTCTTTTCAGCTTTTTTTAAAAGATTTAAAATTAGTTTTAAAAAAAATTGTTTTAGCATCTTAATGATGCCTAAAATCAAATAAAAAAATTTAATTTTTTTTGAAAAAAAAGAACATTTAATTTGAAAGACTTTTAAAATTCCTCTTAATCAGCTATCAGAATTTTCTATTAGCTTTTTAACAAAGTTTTCATTAGAATAATTTTATTTTTGCGCTAAAATAAATTCTTTTTCAATGCAGAAAGGCAATAATGTTGTGCTCTCAATCACTTTCCAATGAAATAAAAAAATCTTCATTGCTATTTAGTGGGAAAGCCACCGAGAGAGCATTTCTACCTTTTTCAGCGTCATAATTTGAGAAAATTCATGACTGTCACGAGTATTTGGTTGGAGAAAAATGAATCACCTTTTGCAATAGAAGAGCTTCCACCTCACAGAGAGTGTACGACGGCAAAAAGGCGTTACAACGTCGTGCATTTTGAATATTTTTCATATAACATCAAACCCACCCCATTGCACAGTATTCCCACCCCCACAATGCCATCTATCGCATACAATTGTGTGGTTGGGGGTGAAATGGTAAAAGTTTTATCGAATATATTGGCGCATTAAATTGCAGTGCAATCGAAGAAATTGCATAAATATCCTATTTATGCCTCTTCAGCGTTTTCAAACCCCACCCCCTACCCCAGACACACGTCCCATATTTCTCACCTTACCCCCGTGTATAGTATGAGACACCCCTTGGGAAGGGGGTGGTTTGGCAAAACGTTTTGTGTATGTGATTTATAAAATTACACCACATCAATTTCAATCGATTTAATAATAAATACTCATATTATATTTTCTCCATTTGAGTCTGTGTGTGTGTGTGTGGGAATCCTTCAGGACCTTTTTGTCGCAGTGTGTGTATGTTTAAATGGCATTGCCTGAGGGGGGTGGGAAGGGGAGAAAATTTTGTGAAATTGGGGGTGACTTTCCGCGTGGAATAGACTTAGAGAGAGAGAGAGACAGGGGTGGAGGTAGAGAGAATAGCAGTGCGAGTTCTATTGATTCCCAATTGAATGGCACCCTCGTTGTATTTGCACCTTACAAGATCATTCGCTAACAGTATTGATACACAAAACCCAGAGTTGAAGCTCATTTTGCAGAGATAGATTAGAGATTTCAGATTAAGGGTGTTAAATTGATGAAAAGTTCTTTAAGAAAATTTGTTAAGAAATTCATTTTTTTAGCTGTTTCGCTCGTCATTGTAATTTTTTTTTCATTCCGAAAATAAATAGAAAAAAACAGTTTATTATTCCGGAACCTGAAAAATTTAACGATTTTTTTATTCCGAAAGAAAATAAAGATTTTTCCGCTCCGGAAGACTATAAAAATACATATTCTTTAGGAGGAAAAACTTTATTCCGGAAAAAATTTGGAATGTAGGGACCCTAATTCGTGCTTATCCCAAGTTTGAGACCGATCTGACGACTTTGCATTTTTGAGTGTACACAGAAGCTGTGCTTTTAAGAAAGAATCACAGCTAAAAAGGATTTTTGTTGTTCTGGAAATTAATAAAAATAAGTCATGTGAAAAACAAATATGAAAAAACTATTTCTTCCGGATGTTCCACATCGAAAACGATTTATTTCTTTCCGAAAGAAAATATAGCAAGAATAATTTGATTAGACAAATAAATACAGATAGACGATATTTAATTTTGAAAAAAAAATCAAATCACGTATTTATTTAGGAAGAAAAAGAGGATTTTTTTTTAAATTCTGGGAACAGTATAATAATAAAAACGTTATATTTCTTAATAAATTTAATAATCCTTCTTTATTCAAAAACAAAGATTGGCGAGAATTTTTCATTCCAGATACGAAAAGAATTTTTTCTTTATTTCGGAAGCAATGAAAAGGAAAAAAGCTTTGTTTCTCTCGTGTACCGGAAGTAAATTAGAAAACCGTTGCTTTTCTCTCCCGGAAAGAAATAAGAAAAATGAATCATAATTCTGCAAGTGAACAGCATCTGTTTTTCTTTCCGGAAAGAAAGAAATTGATTAATAAAATTCTAAATTGTGTCTACCAAAAAAATATCAATGTCTTTTAAATAATTCCGGAAAAAAGTAGGAATTTTCTAACTTTTCTTATTGAATAGTTTAGTAGAAAGAAAACAAACTTAAAAAATATTATTAAAAATCTAAAAATTTCTATAAGATTTTTTATTTAAATTGTATAGAAAATTTAATCAAAGTTTAATTGAACAGAAAACCGAATAAATTTATTTCGGAAAAACTTTCTAAAATCTGTGATGATCAACTCTGTGGTAATGACGACGCCGTTGGGATCTCGATTAACACCATTTCGTGCACATATAAATGGAGATTATTGTGTGGCATTATGAGCCACTTATTGGAAATAATATCTCGTTGGTGCAAAAGAAGGGTATGGATGTGAGACAAGGTGAAGAATTGGACGCGATGCCTCCCCCCGAGGGGATGAATGTGCCTCTTCCGCTAGCAATGTGTACGCGATAGTGCGTTTTGTCGCACAGCCCCGCGCCTCAAATTAGTTCAGCGTCGGAGAAATAATCACAAAGTGAGTGACTTAGGCGAGAAATTAACTCACAGCGACTACTCTCTAATCACAAAGTTGCGCGTTAATGGAATTTTCTTCTTTAAATCGAATGGTGGCGCGATTGAGCACATGCGACACAACCTATATTATTAAATCCAATCAATAATAAGGTAATAATGAGGTACAATTTATTGTTGAGAGGCGTTTGTGCGTTGAAAAAGGAATGAGGACGTTAATTGAATTTTCATTTGAATAATAGATGGCGCAGATGATATAAAAATTAATCACAGATGTCGCTACTTGAAATATTCTCTAATCTAAATAGAAGAAAATCTTCCATCTACATTTTTCTCAACTCTAATTTACATATAAAATTAGTTATTTAAATTTATATGAAGGCTCATGCTAAAAATTGTTGCTTTAGAGATAATTAACATTAATCCGTATAAGAGATGAATTACATTCAATGCACTCAAAACCTCCTGGTTTGCATGGCATTCTTGCACGTGGGCTGGTGCTGATTTTAATACACACCACACGCGACTTTGCTACATACAAAAAAACCAACAAAAAAGAATAAAAGACGTTGAAATAAAAGGGGAGGAAAAGAGAGAAGGAATTATTATATTGAGAATTGCAGAAATGCGACCAAAAGAGTGGAATTCTTGACTTTTGCGGGCGCCGAGGACAATAAAAGACTTTAGTAGATTATATGAGTGTAAATGCTGCTGTGAGAAGGTAAAATGTGAATAATTACTAATTAACATTTTGCCATAATTCACAAAATGAAAGGCATAATAAATTAGGTATAAAAGTCTGAAAAATTCTCGCCCGCTTCACTCAGACACTGTAGACAGAAAATTATCCCCAACGAGAGATTTATTGGTACACAAATAATTGGTTATGTTGCGAATTGTTAGCAAGAAAAAGAATTTCATCAGCACGACATTGACGGCTAATTCGTTGGATTAAATTTATTTCTTTTAATTTATTGCATTAAGAAAGCCAAAATAAATATTTCTATACTTTACGCAGAATATATTTGGCGTAATGACTGAATTTAAAGGGAGGAAATTATGGAATAAAAAATGATTTTGCATTGAAATTTTTTCTACCACTAGATGGCGCTGCTGCAATTGGCCCTCTGGTGAGAAAAAATATAGTGTAGTTAAAGAGTTTTGAGCCATGTTTTAATATTAATTATGAACTCATGAAAAGTTCAATAATTTTTCCTATGGATTTTACTGCATTTCCTTTAATCAAGTAACATTTCACCACCAGAGGGCCAATTGCAAAGGCACCATTTAGTGATAAAATTAAGGAAAAAAATAATTACATAAATGTGTTGAATATATTTCAACAGAATTTTATTCCTTTCAAATAAATCTTATCTACATAGACGAAAAGGCTTTTCATCTCTGATTCTCTTGTTCCAAAAAGGACATTATAGGTAATTTACAAAATTTTCAAAATACCTACATTACATTATATATTTGTTAAACACGAAGAAAGGTTGTCTTGTTAAGTACAAAAAGGAATTTAATTAGGAAGACGTTAAACAAGGAAATTTCTGTGTGTGAATGTTGTTGCTTTTGGTGGATTTGTTGAGCATTTCAATTCTTTGTTTCATCTCTCTTTTTGTGAGGAATGGCCTCTTTACAGCAGCAGCAGCAGCAACAGCAGCCAAGGAGGCATCACTTGTATGCAAATAAGGAAGGAATGCGCACACGAAACGGGAGATTGACAACCGATGAGGAAAAATCATTCGGTTTGAAGTTGAAAACATGAATAACTAATGCCAATACGATGAAATATCTCAGGGTGGCCAGCAGGCTCAACTCTTCTTGGCCAGCCAAGCCATATACATATATTGAGATATAAGTATAGAAGATTTTTTTGTTGTTGTTGATTATATGTAGCTCAATATGTAGGTATGTTTGTGTGTTGTGTGGCTTGAGGAGGTAGCATTTGCAAGTAATTTTAATTCTTACATATACAATTTATTCAAATTCACAACCCGTCCGTCGTTACTGCGCGCCCCTCAATGCCCACCACCAAAGTGATTATGCGCCGCGGAGAGGTACAAAACGAGCTAAAAGGCCAAGGCATAAAACCCATGAGAGTTGTGGAGGAAACGAAAAATTTATCCAGTTGTATAATTAATGAGCACAATAACTAATGGGATAAAACTTGTTATATTATTTGTGAGATTGCGGCTGCATTTTGTTACACAGTGTATGTATATAATTTCAGAAAAGGAACGATTTGTTGAGGGCAGTGAGAGGAGAGAGAGAGAGACGCAATGTGTTCGCATATATATGGAAAAAGCATAAGAATTTAACAAGACACAACTTTATAATTTATGATATTTTGCAAAATAACATTTCATGATTTTTTGCATAATAAAAAATGATAAAATAAACTCAACATCTCATTGGGATTGGTGGGAGAAGATGATAAACATCTTCCTGATTTACTTAATTTTCATCATTGTGAGCTTTTTCTCTTTGGATACTTTGAGGTACGTCACAGAGAAATTGAGAAAAAATCAATTTTAAAAAGGAGTTTATTCGTTTTTGCATGAAAACACTTTTCAAGGTATGCGCGATCCAGAATAAAATAACCAGAGAATAATTTTTTATTTAATACTCTCAGATTTGCCCAAAAAATGCTAACAATGACGTCACCATTGTGTTTTTGTTAAAATTAACATTTTCTAGCAGTTTTATCTTAAAACTTTAGGGTGGTTCAGTTAATTTAATTTTCTTGTAGTTTTTTGTTCAATGTAAAATCAATTGAAAATATGTTATAGTGGGGGAATTTCTAGTAGTTTTTTAATACGTTAAGAACCATTAAATTTAATAAAATAGTCAGAGAATTATTCATATTTCATACTGTACGAGTACAAAAAATCTCGCAGATTTGCTCAAAAACGCAAACAATGACGTCATCGGTAGGTAAGTTAATTTTGTTTATCTTGCAGCTATCAATCCGTACATAATCAACTAGAAATATGTTCTAGGGGGTAATTTCTAGTAGTTCTTTAAAATTTAATAAAAACCATAAACTTTTATTTATAAAATTTGACAAAAAATTCTGCCAGTTTTTTTTTATTTTCGACATAACCTCTAAAGTTTTAACAAAATTCACATATCTATTCTAGCACTTTTATGTGATCACGGTGATTACTTTAAAGTAGAGGGTTTCTTGTAATTATTTCTTGCAGTTTGAAATTAATAATTGATTTTTTTCTCAATTTTTAATTGTTCTAACATGAATCGCTAAGTTATAATATTCTAGCAGTTTTAGGTGATTACTTCATAGAACTAAATATAATTCAACATTTTATTGAAATTTTCAATGAAAATTTTGCTCTAATTCTTTACTTTCTTTGTATACATTCCGAAATACCCACAAAAGTTTCAAAATAAATCTGCTATAATTATTTTAATTAATTTACTATTCTATCCACGTTTTATTTCCACAATAGTTTCTATTTAAGACTGCAAGAAATATTTTGCAAAAAACCGCATCACCCTGAAGTTACAACAAAAAACTGCTAGAAAAATCTAAAAGATGCCGAATAATAAGATTTTTTTTAAAAGAAACTTACACAGATATTTTGCTAAGGAGAGAATGCTTCTATTTGCACGAAACTCACCTGAAAAAAAAAAGAATAAAAAAATCGCATGAGATTGAGGTGTTTATAATGGCAAAGTCATGCAATTTTCCTTCACATTTGCCTAAAGAACTAAAGTATTCTATTTATCACACTCACTCACTCTCTCCCTCTGTGTGCAAAGGTATGATAATTTATAGAATTGTTGTTCATTTTAATGACCACCACAGTATACCCCAAGGCATTTCTATGGGTTTATATTATAAGTAAAATATCCAATCTATTGCGAATGGCCTAATCAAATATAGAATTGCAAACGTGCATCATTTCAAATCGAGATTAGTTTCTCTCTCTCATGGGGTTTTTAAGGCACTTAATGAGAAAAGTAAAATATATGTATGTATATTATATATAAAATAAACGTCATGTTGGATGTTGCATTTTACATTCAATTTATGGAAATATTTTTACCATAGAAAAAAATGAAGAATTTTGCTCGTAAATAAATTAGAATAAAATGCAAATTTTCTCATTTACTTGCTTTCTAGACATGCTGCTATATTTCTGTAAATTTTTCTTGTAGTTTTATGGGATTACTTCAGTGGAGTTAGATTCTATTAATTTTTTTGTTTTCTTACAGTTTAGTGGAAATTTTGAAGCAAATTGAATTAAAAACTGCATGAAAAGAATTTAAAAGAAATTAATCACCTTGAATTAATCACAGAAAAGTGCAAGAAAATTCAAAAAGTAACGGAAAATTCTCAAATTTTAATTTTTATATTCTCGGCGCATTTTCCTTAAAAGTCTTTCAAAGCCAAATTACTAAAGCATAAATCACATTGAGAGCAGCCAAAGAGAGATAGAGAAAAAAACGATGGGTTTGTGAGAGCATTAAAATGAATTATATAAATAATATTCATTGAGGGGGCTCATTAATAAAAATTTGGAGTTCACCAATATATCATTTGAGGCCCAAAAATAAATTTCAATGTTTTGGGGCACAACGAAGAAGCGGGAATAATTTATAAATCTGCCATTCGTAATTGATTAATTAAATCAAATTTCAGCATTTTGCGTATTAATTGAAAGAGGAACTAATAGACACTGAACGCTCGATGATCCATTAAACTAATCAAATAAAATATCAATCGTCAATGGTTTCTTGCACGCAATTTTTTTTGGTCTTTCCTTCGTGTTTTTTTTTTAAAGGCTTTTCCCCTGTAAGAAAAAAATACAGAAAAAACTCCAGTGCGATTGATTAGTCGAGAGAAATTATA
This sequence comes from Lutzomyia longipalpis, assembly GCF_024334085.1. Taxonomy (NCBI): domain Eukaryota; kingdom Metazoa; phylum Arthropoda; class Insecta; order Diptera; family Psychodidae; genus Lutzomyia; species Lutzomyia longipalpis. The sequence goes on along the minus strand of NC_074710.1, from coordinate 18,153,168 downwards.
TCGATGTAAGCACGAAATTAGAGAATTTTTCATTTATTTTTCTTTGGGTGGCGGAAGGGGGTATTCTCAGGCAAAAAACCCCTTTTTGTGCGGCGAAAAATTGAATTATGAGGTTAAATTTTTTTTCGGTGTGATTAATTGATTCAATATTCTCTCCGTTCTCCTCGTGAAAATTCTCTGTTTGCAAAAAACACAATTTCCTCTTCTTTTAATTTATTCCATTTCCTTCTAACTCCGCATAATCACTATTATCATTATTAATCAGGATATTATTGAGAGGGGTTTAAGTAAAATTGAATTTAAAAAAAAATATCTAAAAACTTCAAAATGATTGAATAATCACAATTAATAAAAGGAAAAAAAATTAACTTTCTTTTTTATATGGAAATATTTTGATTCAATTTAATTTAATTTCCTAATTTTATTTTATTTTAAATGAAAATGATTTTTTTTGATATTTTTGAATATTCTTGTAATTCGTTACTCTTTATAATAGCCTATAGCGTAGATTCTGATATAAAACTTTTCTTTTTTTTTCTAATAGCTTAAAAGTTTATTGTGAGATTTTAACAGCTGATGTTTTTAGTACGTTCATTTTAGTACGGCATTTTATAAACGAAAAACAAAGAATTTGTTGATCCAGAAAATATTCAAAAGATCTTTAACTAGCCCTGGAAGCAATTTTCTGTCAAAAACTTGATTAAAAATAGAAATAAACTGTCAAAATCTTATAACTGACCAATTGTAAGGAAAGAAAAGAAACTTTTAGCTGTTTTTAATTTATTTTTAAATTTTAATCTCTACCCAACTCTCACACTCTCAAAGAATTTTTCTTCAGAACATTGAAATATTTTTTTCGTAGATATTCATGCAATTTTGGCGGGAAATCTTTTTCTTGTTCCTTTTGTGGTTTATCAGGTGTTTCTGATAAATTAAGTGATTGTGCCGGATTGTTTGGCTCTTAGTGCTGGGGCACTGCACCACATTTCCTCCATCCACGATCATTTCTTCGCCACTTCTTCACAACATCCGTACACCGCCCGCTGACCGCGAACTTTAAGTGCGCGATTTGGTTGTTTTTTCCTCATGCCCCGCGTTTGCCCCCACAGCTACACAAGGGGAAACATAATTCGCGTAGTTGGCAGGTGTTGGGGGGCACAAAGGGGAGGTGGAAGAATTCACCAACTCACCGTGAACCACAGCCCAGCCAGCAGTGTTCCTCTATGGCTGATTATCTGAGCGCTAATGCGCGATAAATGCAAATTTGCATTAGTGTAAATTATATGTGTGCATATTAGTCATTTTCCTTCTCTGCCCGCGCTCAACATTTTGTCTGTGCGCTCCCCCCTTCCACCCTCCTCCACCCCCCTTACGTCCCAAAGATTCTGCATGTTCTCAATTGAAGGTCCGCGTGCAAATAAGGTGATTCATGGAACTGGATTTTGATGGTGAAAAAGAATTTATGTACTTTGGTGTGTGCACAAAATGCATCGACGACGGTGGATGAATGTTGTGAAAAAGAAAAAGAAAACCTCCCAATAAATCCACGCTGTTGAGGGTGATCAGTGCACGAGATAAATTGCTTGATCTTAAATCACTGATCACGATCTCATAATAATGAAAAAGGCACCCACCAATACCACAGCATCGCATTGCTAATTTTGCTCTGCATCCTTCTTTGTTTCCTCATTAAATCAATTAGATGTGTTTCACCCCGCTCTTCCCGCGCGAAGACACAAAAATGCCGAAGATGGAGAGAAATTAATTACCTAACGAGCAAATCACCGTGTAATGGTGCGATAGGGATCATCCACAAAAATACCAATCTCTCTCTTTGAGCTGAATGGCTTTTCAATCGTGAGATCTCCTCAAAATCTCTACTAAACATTAACAAATCAATGTTAAAAGGCAAATTCTTTTCTTGCGCGCTCTTTCTTTCTTCTCTCTCGCTCTCTTAATTCTGCCATCGTCATTGCGGGGCTAAAGAGTTGCTTGAAATGTTCTGAATAAAGTACTTTAATAAATATTTTGTAAAACCTTTTATCTAAAATGTTTTCTAATTGAAGTTTTAACTGAAAACTGCAAGAAAACCGTTAAACGATGCAGTATTACACCTCATAGGTGACAATTCATGTATCAAGAAGTCGCTGGCTTACAAATCAACCCTTTGGGGACACTTTTCTCATTTAAATCTTGCAAGAAAAACTGCTAGAAATCGGCAATCTTTTTGTTAATAAATCCACAATTGATAAACTTTAATAAATAAGTCATAAAAATTATGAAGAATGCTGATAGAGGCATTATAATTCGTTATAAATTGGTGATTTCTAGCAGTTTTTGATTGAATTTGACATTGAATCTCTTCTAGATTGCATAAAGCATTCAATATAGTTATGAATAAAGAGAAAGTCTTCTAACAGAAGGGCGTTAATGTAAATATTTTACAGAAAAAAAACTGCTATAATTTTCTTGCACTTCTCTGTTACTACTTCAGGGTAGTAAGGAATTTCTTATATCATTTTTACTCGAAATTCAAGAAAAATTTAAGAAAGAACTGCAAGAAAAATTCTAAAAGTTGTTCTACACATTATGGACCTACAAATTCAAGCAGAAGAAATGTGAACTGCTAGAAATTTTCAGTATCTATCCAAATAAGCAATGTTTTTTTTTATAAATGACATATTAACCAGATTGCTTTACTTTCATGAAGAATTATTCTGACACTTTCATTCAGAAGAATTCTAGCAGTTTTTTGTCATTTCAACGCTTTAATGTATTCAACGTTTCTGAAAGGGCTAATGATGTACACTTCAATTCAAGATAATTTAATGAAATTTTTTCATATAAAATTCTTCAAAATAAATTGAAGCAATTTGCAGAAGCAAGTGATTCTCACCAGGCGCCTCCACTGTTTCAATTTTTCTTCAATTTAATGAAGACATTTTAGCTCTTACCCGGCGCCTCCATTGCATTTAATTTGTTAATAAATTACATTAAAATTCTCTGGAATCTCATTGATTGTAGACTAAATTCCTCTAAGAAGCTAATTCTCGTGAATCGAAAGAAAAAGAATTAAAGAAAAAAAACTCCCGCACAGAATAATTAATTTCCTGAACTTGTTGATCAACCTTCAATGCCATGAAATATAATTTCTCAGAGTGATCTTTCGCATTTGCACGTTACAATGAGAGATTGATATTGGAAGTTGGAAGGAGAAATAAATGGAATGGTATGGAAGAATTATATACATTTGGTTTGACTCGCCTAAGAGAGAGATCTAAAGTGCCAGACTATAAGAAAATATAATAGAATGGGGCATTAATAAAATTCTTAATTGCCTGATCAAATTAATTATAGTTCAGTACACACACATACAGCTCACGATCGCACAAAATAATCAAGAAATGTTCAAGAAATGCCCAAGAAGTTGAGTTAAACTGGAGTATAGTCAAAGAGACAAATCATTTAGTTAGAGGTATACCTTCCCTCCTTTCCGCGTGCACACTCCTTCATTTTATTGTCTGGCACTTAATGTAAATAATATAATAATAAAAAAAGAGACTCTGTATGTGATATTTTTGCGATTACGGAGCTTTCAATGTTCCCCTCGGTGCACTCTGCGGTGGTGCAGCATTTAAAAGCAATAATATAACACAGCCAAAGTGCAATCGATCATTTGGCTTTCCAGCCTTGTGCTGTGTAACATTTTTGCGCCATTTTGCAAAGTATAAATGCTTGTAATTAATCCAGCCATCGATTAGGAGTACCCCCCTGTCTCGGGGGGACCTCACCCGGACGCCCCTCGTCACAAAATAATTTGCAAACTGATCGTGCGCACAGTGTGAAGTTGTGTGATCAACAACAACAACAACAAAACATTAAAAACATTTTCTGTGGCTGTGTTGCGGCCCATCTCGCCATGTTCAGGGTGATCTCACACCGATCTACGATCTCAAATGCTAATTATGCGAGACATGGAGCATCAGTGGGGGGTGTCCAAGAAGAAAAATTATTTGCTCCACATTGTGAGACAATTTTTCACGCGTCCGGCTAATCGATCATGAAGATCATGTAACGATCGTTAAATGAGGAAGAAGTTTTGACAATTTAATTTCAACCTAGAATTCTTACTGATTAATAATTGATTTTGAATCATTTATTTTCCTTTTAAAATAATTTAAATTGAACGGAAAAATTTACAGGAATTAAAATACTCTGAAAAATCAGAAAAATTTTCAAGAAAACTCTTGTTTTTTGAGATTACAAGGTCAATGTAGTAATCTTTGTTATTTTATTATCCTTTCCCTGAGAAGTAAAATTTTTAAAAATATATTTTAGGTTATGTTTTTACGTTGACATTAGAAGTACAATCTTTACAGTTATTTCTTCCCCTTAAAGGATTTCTTTTCTCATTACAGAAATTGTGTGTCTTTTGCTGTAAACTTTCTTCTTAATAACTTATTCTAACAGATTAGCCTTTGAAGAAAAAATCATTGACTTTTGCATTGTATTGTCAATTTTGTGACAATTAATTTTAAATATCAACTGTCATTTCATTGACAGTTCCTAAAATTATTTGTCAAAAGAACTTTAACGAATTTTATTCATATACTTAACTGCGTCTAAATTTCCTACACTATCTTATTTTTTAGATTACATCATCTGTCATACTTTTGACAGTTCCTTAAATTAATTGTCAAATGAGTCTTAATGAATATTTTTCGAGTAAGAAATAACAAATCAATTTTTAATAAAAATTAATCATTCGCAGAATTGAAACTTTTGTTATAGATTTTGTACACAATCTGTCAAATTTTAAAAATTATTTGTCAAGGGAACTTTAAGGAATTTTATTCAAATATAAGAAAGGGGTGTTTATCAGTCGAATATTCCGATTACTTTACCGAATAATTCGAATCTTTTTGTCGAATAAATTGAATCTTCGAATCTTAGAATAACTTTCCTTGTAAGAAATATTAAGGTTATGTTTCTTTAGGCTGCCGTAAAATTGTTTTTTTTTTTTTTTTCATTGCGTTTCTTCTTTATTTGTATGATCTGTCTACATAACTATTATAAGACAATAAATACATTTTTGCAAACATTAAATTACATCACAAAATTTAAGAACATTTCCAAAATTACAATCACTATCGTAATTTTAAGAGAACTCACTCAAATATTTTTTTATCATTGGAACTCTATATCCGAGAGCCAGAGATCCTTAAGGCCTGAGAGGATCCGAACGAATCCGAAGTCGTTGAACTACTTCAGTTCCGCGCAAGGAGATGACTGATACTCTGATTGAGAGAGTTCAATCCTTCTTCTAGTGCATTCTGTTTCTTCATCATTTCGGAAAGACTGTTTTGCATTGCGAACATATTCGTTTGCATCAAAATTAGGAGTTGCGTGTGATCACTTGACTTTGAAGGCCCCTGCGACTGAGCCTGTGGAGTTGTTGTTGCGGTGATGTTGGAATATGATTGCGTACCCATCTGGAGAGGGGGAAAATCAGTGGCTGATGGATTAGAAAATACAGCACCGTCTTCGCGTTTTCCTGGACTTTGCGCCTTCCTACGTTGCTTTGGATTCATTCTTTCGAGGTACTGCAGATACACAGGGCATCCTTTGTAGTTTGCTGTGTGAGCCTTCCCACAATTGTTGCACTTTTTTGCATTTTGATCATCTTTGTTTTTGTTGCAGTCAGCTGTTTTGTGAGTTTCCGCGCAAATCACGCACACTGGTTTCAGGTGGCAACGGTTCCTTGAATGGCCAAATTCTTGGCAATTATGGCACTGCAACGGTTTCTTGTTTTTCCGGGGTGCTTCAACTGAGACTATCACATGATTCAGACTCTTGAGTTCATAAATTGGATGAGACGATGCTCGAACATTGCCAATGTTTAGCTCCAGCATAAAAGCTTGGGATTTTTTGCCGAATCTGTTCCGACAATTTGTGACACGACGCATGTCAAAGCCGAGTTCTTTGAGGCGATTGCAGATGGCTTCTTCTGCCGTTTCCGGATCCAGCCCTTTTAAAATCACTTTTAGTGCCCTTTCGCTTTTTAATTGATGCGTGTAGTAAGCCATTGATCGCTCCTGGAGCTTCTTTTGGGTGTTGTTAAAGTCCGCGATAGTTGTTAGCTGCAACTTTGATTCCAGGCCCCCTTTAAGACGTTTCACTTCGTAGTTCGTGATCTTGAGAGCTTTCATGATGCTGTAGACATCTTGCAGGGGGTTCTTTCCGCGAATATACAAAGGCACAGGTTTTTCCTGACTTTGCTGCGAAGAATTTGAGGATTCAGGCTCATTGGCAGGCGCAATGCCATCAAATCGATTTTGCGTGGGGACAGGAGGATTCTCTCTACGTTTTTTAGCGTTCGCAGAAGGTTTCTTAGCGGCTCTGCGAGTCATCCAAGCATAGATTTCGGCTCCAGTGGGAACTGAGTCACTGTTACCAGCTTGCGACATTTCTTCCTTGTCCTTTAGAAAACTCCCGCGGGTTCTCTTCCGGACTCAGCAGACGCCACACCACTTTCAGCACTTTGAGGTTAACTTTAATAAACAGTGGATTTCCACTTAAATAATACACTACACTGGGGGGCCTCCACCAGTAAAATGTTCCGTGGCCACCCCTGACCAGGAAAATATACACCCAGTAGGGTTTAAATGCACAAAAACTAATATTTTTACGAAAAAAAATAAGCGGCGAAATTGGGAAGAAGTATTCACTTGCCTGTCATAATGACGTATACGTCCGTAAAATTGTAAGAAAGTAATTTTAGATATTCTGCTTTAAAAGATTTTTTTTCTCATTCCCTTTCTCAACGAATATTCTTCCCTTTTAACGGTTCGAAAAAAGTCGTTAAAAATTTCTCATTCGATTAATCGTAATGGAATACACAGAGGGTCCAAAGTAGACCACCCTCTCTCCTCTAAATCACCATATTGGTCCACCGTATGAGGGTGGTCTGTTGTTTGTCCATTGAGGGGTTGAAATTGGTGCCGCGAAAAAAGCCGTGGGTTTGCGTCGTGTGCAAATTGTCAAACATAGACGCAAAACTCAAATATAGAGTGCACACCACCAACCCCCCCAAAGTAAACAGCCTCCCCCACCCCTCCCCTACAACACAGGCGTCTCTTCTAAAGCCTGTTCATGGACAATTTACTGCCTTTTTGCCCCCCATTCCCCGTGCCGACACCACATGCTTTTTCCCCGGAAAATTCTCCTGCACTTGTGTACATCATATGACTCGCGCAGAGACACCCCCAAACCACCCACTAACACCCAGAGAGAGAGCACGAAAAAAAACAGAGAGAGGACGTACCCAAACATTTTCCGCTTGTTTTTGGTGTTTTGTTGAATACACAAAAGTCTCGATTCTCGATTTTTGGCCATCCACTTTGCCACACACACACCACCACCTTCTACTCCCCGCTGAAATTTTTCCAACCCTCGAGCATTCTCAACAATTAAAAAAAAAAAACGAGTCCACGACTGTGAATTTAATGCTCGAAACGCAACCAAAAATGAAAAGGTGTTTCACATAGTTCCTCGGTTGTGGTTGCTTTTTTTCCATCCAACACAACACAGCCCCCCAACCACCGCGCAATTGGTCACAAGTTGTGAAAACATAGGCGCAAATATGCAAGAGAGTCGTTATGCAGGAGGGGCATCAACTGCAAAAAAGGGGTGGTTGTGGGTGACATTTTATAAATAACCAAACATAGAGAATTCAGAGTGTGGATTTCTGACCACTTTTGGGCACATTCAGATGCAGAGGGAGAGCGCGAAAAAATCTCCAGTGTGATTTTTTTTCATTCAACACTAGGCGACATATTTATTTATCTTTTTTTAAGGTTGATGTATGCTCTGAATGGCTGCAAAAAAATTCTGTGGCTGTTAAAATGGTTGCCAGTGTTGTTGGGATTTTTTTTTAAATGCATTCGTTGTTTTTTTATTATTAAGAGGTGCTTATCTGAATGAAAATTTTTGGGTGATTCGTTAAGATTCGAATTATTCGACGAGATTCACATTATTCGTTAAGATTCATTCACTGAGGAAATTGCAAATAATTTATCAAAATTCAGATTTTTTGTAAAAAATTCCGTATTATTCGTCAAGATTCAGATTATTCGTCAAGATTTATTCATCAAGAAAATTCAACTTATTCATCAAGATTCAGATTATAAAACAAAATTAAAATTATTCGTCAAAAAATATTCGACTTATTCGTCAAGAAAATTCAGTTTATTCAACAAAAAGATTCGGATTTTTCGGTAAAATAATCGAAATTCGTTAAAGTTCTTTTGACAAATAATTGAGGGAACTGTCAATAAATGACAGGTGCCATTTTTAAAAATTGACAGACGGTGTAGAAAATCCATATAAATTTAGTTTTAATCCTGCTAATGATTAATTTTTATTTTAAAAATTAATTTGTTGTTTCTTATTCGAAAAATATTCGTTAGGACTCATTCGACAATTAATTTAGGGAACTGTCACAGAATGACAGATGACAATCTAAAAAATATTTAAAAAGAAAAAGAAATTGGTTTAGAAAATATGGACGTAGTTAAGTGTTTGAATAAAATTCGTTAAAGTTCTTTTGACAAATAATTAAAGGAACTGTCAATGAATGACAGTTGATATTTAAAATTGTCAAAAGAAATGACAAATCAATGCAAAAGTCAATGAATTTCCCTTCGAAGGCTAATCTGACTCAATGCAAGGGAAGGAACGGAATGCTATAAAAATATATAAACTGCAAAGATAAATAATAAATATAACATGGATGGAACAGTATAAAGCGAAAGAACGGTAAGTAAAACTTACGGGCTGTGATTCTTTCTTTGTCAGTGAAATGTGAAATTGACTGAAAATTGAGGATGGGCAAATTTTGAGGAAGGCTTTCTCGCGCACCGAATCACAGCCAACGCGCAGATATTTTGTGAAAAGCCTTAATCGTGGGCGTTGGCTGTGATTCGGTACGCGAGAAAGCCTTCCTCAAAATTTGCCCATCCTCAATTTTCAGTCAATTTCACATTTCACTGACAAAGAAAGAATCACAGCCCGTAAGTTTTACTTACCGTTCTTTCGCTTTATACTGTTCCATCCATGTTATATTTATTATTTATCTTTGCAGTTTATATATATTTATCTTTTCATTTTAATATGTATATATAATGTATATATCTATGCATTTATATATATTTTACTTTACTTTTATATGTGTATATATAAAACGCCCCGCTTCGCGGGACATTGGTTTTATGCAACTCAAGATATAACATGTTAACTTTAAAACTCAATATCTCCGGAACGGCGACATAGATTTTCTTCATTTTTGGCATGATGAAAGATATTATAGCCAACTATAACATACCAAAATTTGAAGCAATTCTATAAAGCGGTGCTCGAGATATTCATCGAAAACTCATCGAAAATTTTGTTTTCGATTTTAGCGCCACTTGCGGTCATTTTTTGAACTTGCGATGTTCCGAGCAGTTATAGGGCTCGTTAATATCTTTCATTTGAGCCTGAGTTGATCAAAATCGGTCAAGCCGTTCTCGAGTTATGGCCGATTTTCGATGAAAAATTGTGGCGGCCATATTGGCTAAACGGCTTGGCCGATTTTCAAAAATGAGGTATCGTTGGAAAGGTCTTGATGGTCCCTACAACATATCAAAATTTCAGATTTTTAGCTATAATAGGGCCTGAGATATAGCGAAAACAAAATTTGAGGGTTATTCAAAATGGCGGACGGGGGGGTGGGGGGGTGGATTTGACCTCATAATCGGATGTCTTCCAGTCGATATATGAACTTTGCCGTTGACCGCAAGTCTCTATCTACTACCGTTCTCTTGTAATTTAGCGAAAGGTTCCGGCCGGACGGCCGGACGGACGGACGGACGGACGGACGGACGGAAAGATTTTTGGCGCATACGTTTTTTGGAATGTGGGGACCCTAATTCGTGCTTATCCCAAGTTTGAGCCCGATCTGACGACTTTGCATTTTAGAGTGTACACAGAAGCTGTGCTTCTTTGAAGAAAGAATCACAGCTAAAAAGGACAAGAAAAAAAGATAAAGTAGAAGATTCTTTTTTTTTGTAAAACTACCCCCACCCCTTCCCCTATGAAGCCATGGAGTCAAAACTCATTTCGATGAGTATAATGAAAACTCAATTAAATTGTCTAAATAAATCAATTGATGAGGACAAACGTCATTCTCTCTTCTCTAACTTCATCCCATCAATCGTCCACCAGAATATTGTTCGTTCAGTTCATTCGCGCGCCCAACTCCCCCCATTCCCACCCCCAAACGGCTGGCCCAATGATTCCAATCGTCATGCCAGAGTCCGAGGATGGTGGGTGGGTGGGTGATCCTCAGACGCGGCATTCGGGGCATGTATGCGAAAATGTGGAGATGATTGAATCGATTTGGACAATAGTGTCGCTTAATTTGGACAGAGAAATAACAGCAGAGAGAGGAGAAAAAATTGCAAAAACTTTTGCCGATGAGCCACCTGGGTTGGCATCCAGGGGGTTGCCTCGTAGGATTAATGAATCGAAAATTCTCGTGCAGAACTCACTTTTTTTCCCCGCACAATTCCTCCACTATTTATTTTTCCGGGGATTTTTTTGTTAATGTGCCAATAGACTCTTTTTTAGCTTTTTTCATTGATGACAAAAAATATTATTGATTGGAAACAAAGAATATATCGTTTGGAATAGGCAGAAGTTTGAATAAAGAGTGCAAAAACACGAGGAAAAGTTTTGTGTAAGAAAGAAAAACTTTTCAATTTTGCATGAAATGAATAATCCTTTGGATGGAATCTTTCATTTATTTTTCATTCTTTCTATTTTGAAGCAATTTTCACAAAGAAATAAGTCTTCAAAAAAATCTCAATGGAGAGTTTCTTTTACATAGATGAGATTCGAAGGTTTAATTAGCACTGAAGAATGGATAGTTCAGCCGTTAAGAATTTCTTACGACTGGATTATAATCTGTCTGATGCTTAACTATTTTTTTAACTGTGATTTTTCTAACCCTTTCATGTCAACTGAATGAGTAAAAGAACTGTCAAAATTTTAACAATTGTCTATGTTCAAAATTCAAATTCAATTATTGTCAGAATTAATTTAAAAATACAAATTTTTGATTATTTCCTAACCGACTGATTTTAAAGCATTTGATTTCTTCAAAGATTTGGTAATTCATTCGTAAGAATTTCTAACGATTGATGGCTATGAGAGGAGAATGATTAAAGTTGTACAATATTCTAACGGGCGACTCGTAAGAAGTTTTTGAAGATTTCCTTTAATCTGATTAATCGTCTAAGGGTCAAGATTATAAGTTTTGAATTCATTGTTAAGGAAATTTTTTGAAATAATTTGTAACGAATTGACAATTAAAATTATTAATAAGTATTAACTTTTAACGATTTTTTTCAAGTTTTTTATTTCATAAAAATTAACGAATTTCTAACGTTATGATCATTAAAATTTCAATAAACTTTTAATGGTTTTTTATCCTGAAAATTTTTAATTTTCAAACTTACGTTCTTCCAGTTAAAATTATAATAAAAATTCAACGATTTTGAACGATGATAAACTAAAAATTTCCAATCTTCAACACTTTCTAACGATTTAGTTCATTTCAAATATTTTCTAACGGGTGACATTTAACGCATTAAACCCTTTTTTGCTGTTGAATTAAGCTCACGCACTGAGACAACGACGACGGGATTCCTCGCTCTCGCCATACCAACCGTGGAAACATATTTTACGTCTGAAATCGTGTGTTAGTAATTCAGTGCGATGGTGTGGCATTCTGTGACCACTTTCCGTAAGCACTGTCCGTCCCCCACATTTGGTAGGTGGGTGAGTGGGTGGCCACTCTACTGCTGCCGCGGAGGTACCTCGCGAAAATTCCACCCCCAACCCCGCTTGTGTCAACCCCAAATGCGCGCGCGAAACCCTCTCAGAGAAGCGAATATACATGGAATAACATGTGAAATTCTTTTTTTTTTATTCCTTTCCTTTCTCTCCGCGCATTTCGCATTCTGATTAAACATTAATTAATGCAAACAATGGGTGAAAATATAAAAAAAAGCATCGACTGGACGAAATAAATTAGGGTTTAATTTTTTTCCGTTTGTACACACACGAGAAAATTCTGTGTGTGTGTGCGGGTATTTTTCCGTGCGATTTTTTTTGGCACATACACACAGTTTATGCTGTGCCTAAAGTGGGTGGGTGGTAGCACCCACCCCCGCAGCCGCGTACCCAGAAATCCTCACGCTGAAATTCCGCGACGGGTAAAATTGTGTATGCGTTTTTCGGCATTCACCGTGCAAAAAGCAGCCGAAGTGCGCGGGGGTGGGTGGGAGGCACCACCCCCTTGCGCTCCCGCGTCTCCCTGGCCGCCCGATGATAAATGACAATTGAATTTTTAATTCCATATATTGTTCTTCACAAGACTGGGGAGAGAAGGAGGATCATTTCGTGTGTTTGTGAAATATTTTTTTAGTCCAAAGCGCGCGGGTGAAAATGAGAAAAGGTGGAACAAATGCGACTCATTCGATTTTCAATGGGGGGTGCACCAATGCGTGGGGGTTGAAAGCAAAATATTCCATTTGGGTGCAAAAATGAGGGAGAATTTTTTCAATTTGATTTTTTTGCAACTTCTTTTGCTTCCCTTTCCTCGTGATACGTTTGCAATGGACGCTGATTGGATTTTTTTTATTCATTCTCTTTATTAATGAATTATTTTTTTAAGGGGATAAGGGGTGGTTCACTTACGATAATTTGCAGATGTAAAATAATGTAGATTGTGAAGGAAATTGCTTTGGATGATCTTCTATCGTCTTACCTGGAAGAAGGAGAAAAGAAAGAAAATATTGATTTATTATTTAGATAAATTTTTAATTTTTGTGTGATATTTGGGGTTAAAAATTATTTAAAAAAAAATGTTAAGGGATGGTTTAAGGAGCTGATACATTTTTTTTAAAAATTATTTTTTAAATTTTTGAAAAGAAAATTTGCTTTAATTAAGTGAAATTACATTAATTTCTAAATAACATTTCCAATGGATTTTCTCCATGTTTTTCATGTAGATAAAAATTGATTGATAATTTGATATAAAAACAAAAGGTGAAATTCACTAGTCAGACAGTCTTAAGATATCTTAAGAACTCTTAAGTTTTCTCAAGATTTTTTTAAAGCAAAATTTAGGATTGCTTAAGATTTTTTTCAAAAATTTTCCTAAGGATTTCTTAAGTTGTCTTAAGTGATAAATAAGATTTTTTTTTAAGTCAAACTGAATTGGGCTAAATGGATATTTTCGAAAAATATGCATTGGGTTGCTCATGAGAAATGTACGTACAGCCACCCAGCACTCTGAGAGTTACATAATACACCCTCTGATTCAAGGAATTTTAATTTTCATTTAAGAAAACTTAATAAACCTTAAGAAAATTAAAAAAAAATCTTTAAAGCTTCTAAAAAAAAGTTCTTAACTTTTACTTAGAAAACTTAAGAAATTCTAAGTTTCGTTTAAGAAAATTAAAGCTCTCTCATGTCTTTTTTAAGAAAACTTAAGACATGTTTAGGAATATTTAAAATTCTTAAGAGGTCTTGAGACATCTTAAGACTTTCTAAGTAATGAATTTAACTCAAAGTCTTCTTCCTTTTTTCTTCTTCTTTATTCTTTATTCTCAATCCACATTTGATCTTTACACACTATTCTATACATTTATTATCTACAAATTCAATTCGTGATTATCAGTCTCAGAAAAGCCGAAAGATATTAGAAAATAAATTCTTTTCTCAGAACTTCCTCAACTTCTTTTGCATTAAGATAGCAAAGATAAAACAGAAAGTAGTGTAGGATGAACTAGACCTAACTCCTTCCTTCCCATCCCCTACATTACAACCCCACGTCCTCTTCTCTTGACCCCCTCGCAGTGCCATCGCGCTTCCAGATTGTGAAAGTGGCATTTGTGCTGCAATGTATCATTTTATTTCACGTGTGTGTACCTCCACCCTCATCCCCATTTTGTCTGGTGTGGATTCTTTTTATTTCCCAGTATGGGTGCCTTTTTTTCGTTACATCGTGAAAAAAAAAGGCGCGCTTGGCCCCAAACGAAAAAAAATCAGCGGGAATAGGAAATTGAGAATAAATCACCAACTACGGGGCATTTTAATGAAACACTCTCTCTGCCTCTCTCCCCTTGTTTCTATCTCCCTTCCACATCATTTCAGGGGGTGGTGTATTAATTTTTTTCTCACTCATTTTGTAAATTTCTTTTTTTTCCACCCCATCGTCGGTACACCTCCCTGTCTTTCCCATTTGCAATGCATTTTGTGAGAGGGAAAATTTTTTTTGATGGTATTTGTGGAGATTTTTCTGGGTTCTTTTTTCACCCTGGTCGGTGCGCGCACGTGGAGCAAGGGGGTGAGTGGGGGTGGTGCGGTGCACTCCAACAATCGGATTTATCTTTGAATTTATGCGCCTTTTTTTCGCACTAACGGCCGGTAAAAAAAGCTTCGTCGTCGCAATGTCGAAAAACTGCGTTGGAATAATTTTATTGGCAACCAAATTTGGGATTTTGAGGAAAAAATCAAAAATTTGTGTGTTTTGGTTGCTCCCAAAAGAACTATCGAATGAGCCACAAAACTTACAAGAATTTATTAATTTCCAGTAACAAAAAACTTGTGAGTTCATAGTTTATGCGTCCTCATTGGATTTACAATCTCATCAAAAGTTTTAAGACACACAAAAAATAAAAATTAACTTCGAATGAAAAAAAATGTCGAATTTGCATAATGGTCTAAATAAACTTAATTAGCGGCCTCTCCGGCGTCTCTTATGGTGTATCCATTTAGCCTTTTTATGACTTAATTTTCACATTCCATCGTCTCAGACGCTTGAATGCTCATTCGAAAAATAAATGAGATTACACTGACCCCCCCAATTGGCACCCAAAAAAACACGAAATGAAAAAATATCTTTATCCAAAAAATCCCTCACAATGATACAATTTTATGCTTGTGCGAAGGTACTTTGTGAAATTCCTTGCCAATCGCGCCTTTATCCGTGCACATAAGAAGTTGGCATAATAATGGCATGGTGGGTAATTACAATAAAAAGGCCCGAAATACGTGAAATTCATTTGAGAAATTTTATCAGCACTCACATTGAGAAAATTATGAGTTCATCGAGTTATTTTCTTAATGCATTGCACTATTATCATTATTTTTATTAATATTATTAAATAAAGGTTGGAATATCGGGGCGGTTAATGCCATGAAGATTGTGGGGCATCGGGTCACCCCAGAAATAATCGGACTTTTGCTAAAAGAAAAGAATATACAGAGAACGCGAAGAATTTCAGAAATCTTAGGAAATTGGGTCGTATTCAGGGATCAAGAAATCATTGAAATTTCAACGATCTCATGGGTTTCTTGGTTATTAAAAACGAGCATTTTTTTGTTAATTTTTTTTTAAAAGAAAAAGTAAAAGAATTATTTTTTTGATAGGCTGAATCAGGCTCTAAATAAACAATCTGAGCGATTTTTCATATTCCCTTCAACGGAATAAAAATTGAGCTAAAATTCCAGCCACTGAGGAAGGACCGGATAAGAGTCGAAAGCTTTGAAAAGTACGTCTTTCTTTTTCGACGAAAATTTCTACTCCTGGCGACGACCGGAAAAGCGAAGAAAATTGTCTCATGCCAGGTTCAACGCAAAATTGAGCTAAAAGTCGCTCAGATTAATCTGAAAAATCGTTATTTAACTCAATTTTTTGCTTGCTCAAAAAAGCCATCTCGTTTTTAACTCTTTAAGCTTTAAAATACGCTTAGATTGAACCATTCTGATCAAAATTAATAAATGAAAAATAAAATAATTTTCATTTGAGCAACTAACGTGACAAACAAATGACAGATTAATCTGAGCGATAAATATGTGTGATTTATTAAAGGAACTTGTCTTTGCGATTAATTTATGCGAATTTTAGGTCAATTATCGATAAATTAATCTTGAATGGAGTTTTTTGTACAAAATATTAAATCGGTTTAATTTTTTCTTTGAAATGTCGCTCAGATTAATTCTTTAAGGTTTTCATAAGAAAAATTTATTTATTTTCAATCGTTTTTAACACTTAATCTGAGCGATTTTTAGCTCACTTAAAACCATATTTATATTCCTAATAATAATTTGATTTCAATGTCACGAAAGTCGCTCAGATTAATCCGAAATAATTTCAAACTGAGCGACAATTTAGTTAAATCACTGTGATATGAGGATTTTCCAAGCTTTTATTGCGAAATTTTGCACAAAAATTGTTAAAATCGCTAAAATAAAGAAAAAAATTAAAGAAATATAAAAGACGAGGTAAATTGTCGCTTCGCTCCAATTTACCTCGCCCCGCTTCGCGGGGATTTGTTGCGCTTCGCGCAAATTTTAGAGAAAAAAATTATGATGGTTTATAAGTAGATTTGGGCCACTTATCAATCCCAAAAGAAAAATTCGCAAAGAGAAGAAATCATTTTCATACAACATTTCAGGCGCCAAATTCAAAAATTCGCAAAAAATGCATGACCTTTATATGGGGGCTACCTGAAGGGGGACTTTGGGGGGAAAATGAATACGGCCACTCGAAACCGCCTCTGTACCTCTGTACCTGTACTCTGTACCAAATTTCATCGCGATCGGTCAAACGGTGTAGATTTGTATAGCTGTACAGACACGAAGATTACCAACAAACAGACCTTTCTTTATTATATAGATTATTCCGGAAAACGTTGAAAAATCTACAATTTCATAAGAAAAGAGGCCAATAAGTGGCTAAAAAAATTATTCCTTATATTCATCACGGTTCGATTACTTTTGGGTTATCCTGTGAAGTCGTATATGTGTTTTGTTGATATGTGTGCAGGTTCTTCCCCAACTAAATGGTTTATATCATCATCATTAAGGAGGATATGCATGCCATTTCCCCCTCCAACCTCTACACGATGCATGCTCCAAGTCATTGCCGACACATAAAAATAACCACGAAGGGTATTTTCAATTTTATTGCATACAATTGCAATAAATTTTTTAATCGACGCAAAATGATTAAAAGATCTCAGCCCCTCACACACAATATTGTCTTTCACCTCGTGCACAAACCTTTTTCTCGCACCTCTCATACCATTTAATGAAAAAAAAAAGAGTCATCGGACTAAGGCTGATATATATTATTTTTGTTGTTAATATTTTTCTTTGCTCGTTCTTTTTTTTTCTCTGTACATTAAAATTTAATTTTCATATTAATACCTTTTGCCACAACATACATACATGATGTTGGTACAATTGCTAATTACATGTATTTCTCGGTCAGAAATAATAAATTTAAGAACATAAATTCCGAGGTGAAACTACCTTTAATTACTCACAGAAAGGTAGGAAAATGAGGTTAAAAATCACACAAGAGAGCTCACTTTCGCATAGACACAGTCGCTTTTATGGAGAGAGAAAATAAAAAAAAAAGAAGAGAATTATGTGGGCACGCAGAGAGAAGCAAGCTCAATGTGTAATGAGCACCTTATGTAGCCCCACACTCCCCTAAATAATCATTAAAGCCTCGCGCACAAAAATCGCCACAATGTTAATTTATTGGAGGTATCGCAGCGAGATCGACGCAGTGTTTAATGCATGTTACACAAAACACTTTTACAATTATAGCTCATCTACATAAAGTTGAAAATATAACCATCGCGCAATACCTATACATACCTGGAGAAATCGCTAATACAGTAAAATGCACAAAGGGGTGGCGTACTAATCGAATAGACGGACTTGCAAATGGAATAAAAGCAATATGGGATGTTTTATTGTGAATTTTTGTGAATGTAGGTAATTGGGGAATTTTTCAACGTTAGAATATTTAGGAAATCTTCTTTTGAACGTTAGAATATTTTTCTGAAGTTAGAATATTCTGAAGAATTTATAAAGATTAAAAAATAAATAAACAGAATTTTTAGAATAAGAAATGCAAAAATAAATTCGAACGTTAAAAATCAAATTTTACCGTCAGAATATTTTAGAGATATTCAACGTTAGATAAATTGAAAGAAATCAAATTAAAGAAAACAGAACAGAATAAATAAAATTATTAAGAGATTCAAGAGATTAAGATTAAGAGATTAAAAATCAAAAGAGAAATTCAGAAAAAAACATTGAAACGTTTGAAAAATAGAAGATTTATCGTTAGAAATTTAGTGCAATATTTAAATAAATTTTTGGAAGGATTTAGTAGAATTTTTGTTACGTTTGAAAGTCAAGAGAATTTACTAAAGTAAAAATTCCAATGAAATCTCAACGTTGGGGAATAAAAAAAATCTTCAAATCAAGAAGACTCTTAAACGATAGAATGTTCAGAAAAAAATAATTTTTAGAAAATAAAAAGTTTTTTCATAATTGGAATATTCTAAAAGCACGAGGAATAAAGGAAAGAATAAGAAATTCATGAGTGTTGAATTTTGAAGAAATATTAAATGTAAGTTCAATGCTCAGAAGAATATTTTAACATTGTTAATTGAAATCTCTTAAACTTGAGATTATACAAACAAGGACAGATTGATATTTAAGGAATTCATTAGAATTTTGAAAGTAAGAAAAGCATTTAAACGCAATTTAATACGTTAGATTCCCATTCTAATTCTAAATGTTAACGATTTAGAAGTATTTAATAGTTAGAACAAGATAGAAAAAGAAAGCTATTCTTTCTAATGTTCTGAGTTTCTAAAGAATTTAACGTTAAATTAAAAATCAAAATTTTTCTTAACGTTCAATGTTCTTAATGAAAAAAAAAACCGGACAGATTTTTAACATTTTCTTACGGCTCTTTTACCTGATTTTAAATATTTTCTTTCAGTTCTTAACGGTTTTAAATGATTCCAATGTTTCTTTAAACGGTTTATAAATATTTATAAATTCCTATTAAAGGTTTTTAGCTGTTTTAACGACATTAAAAATGTTCTACGATACCATTGACGATGTTTAATATTCCTTTTTGTGAATTTTAATTTTTTTTGTCCAATGTTTTCAACGTTTCATCTAACACATCTATCAATTAAAAAAAAAATGTTAGACTATAGAAAAAAAGAAAGAGATAAAATTTCAAAAATTCATAAAACGTCTTAGACTCCTTTAGAATTTTTTAACTATACCTTCAGCCAGATACACAAAAATTGCAAAATTTGTTGGAATTGATTCGCCCCTAATAGGAGATTACTTCGAAAAGCACTAAATGGCAAATACAATGTGCTGTTGTATGTTCATCAGCTAAAATGTGAGCTTATAGTGTGCAAAAGGCATCATGAAGAGAGCACAGCAAAGGAGTAAAAGATGCCGTGCAAAATGCTAAATGTTTGTGAGAGAGACAAAGTTTTCTTTCGCAGAAACCCTCCGTTGTGGATGTGGAGTGAATGTTGGTGTGCCAGTCAGTCGCCTCAAAAAATGTGGGCGTATTTGTAATTAATAATTAATGAGATGCATATAATATTGCCGTTTGGGTTCGCATAATAAAAAGCAATAAATGATAAGTCGCGCATGCAGTACATGGCACATTATGAAGGAGATATTGGTGTGGGGCGAAGAGACTCCGCGTGTGTATATATTGCTAAAAGGAGGTGAGAAGAAGATGGAGATGACGGCAGGGGAGGCAGAAGGGGGGTAAGGAGGTGAGACGAACGGTAGTGTTTTGCAAAGAAATAATTTTGCTCATTACTATGCTGATTTTTCTCTTTTTTTTTAATTTGAATTTGCTCTCTCTCTCTCTCTCTCTCTCTCTCCAAAAAATCCAATGCGGAATTGGAATGAATGAAGGATATTACTTTTGAATTTTCATACAATGTAATAAGAATGTGCTTAGAACAGAAATTTAGTACATGCCAAAAATAAAATTAATCAACCCATTCCTAATTAATATTTAAATATTACTCATTTCTTATAAAATTCTATTTCCAAATATATGCAAGTTTAAAGAAATTATTAATTTTCTTAATTTAGTACTAATATTGTTTTTGTATCTCTGAAAATTTTAGCTTAAAGTTTGTAAATTAGTACTTAACTTCTACCACAACAAAAATCATCTATTGCTGTTTTAAGAAACTATATTTTCATGAATTTTTAGTACAACATTTAGTACACGAAAATCGTCTAAAAATGTGTTTTCCTAATAATTTCTCTAGAATAAAATTCAGCATAACTGTATAATAAAATGAGATAATTCTTTTTAGTTGTTCTTTTTAATACAACATTTAGTACAAAAATCATCAAAAAATGTATTTTCCTAATAATTTCCCTGGAATAGAACTCAACATAACTAATTAATAAAACAAAACAATTCTTTTTAGTATAGGTTCTTCTTTTAGTGCAACATTTAGTACTAAAATCGCCCTAAAATGTGTTTTCTTAATAATTTGTCAAGGATACAATTCAGCATAACTATATACTAAAATGAGACAATTGTTCTTGGTACGGGATTTTTAGTACATCAGTAAAAAAATCGTTGCAAAATGTATTTTTCAAATAATTTCCCTAGAATAGATTTCAGCATCGTATATTAAAATGAGGCATTTCTGTTTAATATAGGTTCTTTTAGTACAGAATTTAGTACAAAAAATCGTCTAAAAATGTGTTTTCCTAATAATTTCCCTAGAATAGAACTCAGCATAGCTATATACTTGAATGAAACAATTCTTCTTAGTACAACATTTAGTACAAGAAAATCGTCAAAAAATATATTTTCCAAATAATTTCTCAAGAATAGAATTCATCATTACTAAATATGTACTAAAATGAGAAAATTCTTTTTAGTACACATCTTTTATTTTTTATTATTCTCTTCACGAATACGTTTTCTTTCTCTGAGTGTACCGCAGGTAATGGCCATAAGTGCAAATTTCTTGTGCACTCGCCCCGTTGTATCTGTCGCGGGAGGATGGAAGGGGGAGGAGTGGGTGGCTAAGTGGTGGAGGGACGAGCACATGACGTGAAACAATATATGTATGTGTGAGAGAGATAAAATATGTAAGTGAGAATGAGTGCAAAAAGCGATTAAATGAGCTAAATATGCGCACAAATAGATGTTAATTGCACGGATGAAAAATGCAAAAGAGCGCGAAGGAGCTGCACACAATAGCACAAACAGCACCCACGACTGGGCAATGGGGCAAATTTCTGCAATATAATGATGTTTAGGCTATCAAACAATAACAGAAATTATTCTCTCTCTCAAGAAGAACTTTTGTTGTGAAGAAGAATATCAATTTCTTCTTTTCATTTCCCATTCTCAATGTGTCTGCTTCATTCTTTAGGAACTTTTTTTTTTAATTTATTATTTTACGTGTGTTCGGTAATGTGATGAGGTGAGCATTTTGAATGATTAAATAATATGCAAGAAGTGCTCTTTGTGCTTCAAGAAATATCCTTTGTTGAGTTGACTTTAGTCTTTTATGCCAGTATTGAATTAAGATAATTCTTCTTCAGAGAACATCTCAATTT
This sequence comes from Lutzomyia longipalpis, assembly GCF_024334085.1. Taxonomy (NCBI): domain Eukaryota; kingdom Metazoa; phylum Arthropoda; class Insecta; order Diptera; family Psychodidae; genus Lutzomyia; species Lutzomyia longipalpis. Next base: position 18,131,613 of record NC_074710.1, on the reverse strand, counting down.
TGGAATTCTGTAAGAAAGAAGTATAAGATTTGATAGTACTAAAAATTTAGTACAGGTCCTATAGTCAAGACACAAATTCTTGTATGAAGCATATTTCTCTCGAATTTGTATTTCCTAAATTGAAAGTTTCTGTCTTATATAATGAAATTTTAAACTAAAAAGTACTAAAACTGTACTAAAATTTACACAATTTTTAATGTTGTTTTAAAAATTAAAACAATTATTAAAATACAATGTTGGGTACTAAAAAATATTTAATTAATCTTTCCACTTTTAGAGCTTATCCTCTGCGTATTGTACTAAATCTTCCATTGCATACTTTTTAAGGAATAAATAAATAGAGATTAAAATAACGTGCATATCACGTGGAGAAGAAACTTCTTCCTTTTCTCTTCCACAAATATTTTGGTTGATAAAAAAAATCCATTGACAATGTGAATGAATGGAGTGTTTTGTGGTTGTCTTGAGTTTTTTTTCTTTTTCTTTTACTTTATTTTAATTCTTACGTATTCTTTGGTCGTCCATTGGCACCACGCGTGAATGGAACTGGAGAAAAGGAAGAGAGGTGCGCGCGCGTGTAAAAGAAATCGTGAAATGCGCGAGGAGATGGAATACAAAATGCGGCAACATCTCTTTAAACATCCCACCTCCATTGCTGCAAAGTTGATTTGAAACTGAAATTCCAGGTGGAAAGAATAATTTTATATGCGCGAGAGCATATTAATGGACACATTAATAATAAAATGACTGAAGCAGCAGTAAAAGAGTCAAAGAAGCGAGAGAGAGAAGGCACAGATATATTTAATCGTGATTACAAAATACCCCTGAGGTCACACAGGTACCACCACACAGCTCTTTTAGGGTTAACTCTGTATTTGTTTGGAGTTTATATTTTCTTTCTGCTAATTCAAAGAATTAACGCATTTGAAATTCCGTAATTTTGAAGGGTTGGGGGTGGATGCAGAAAGTGGCGGTATGCCGCCACAAATGCTCTAAATATTCCGGAAGATAAATCCCCGCAAATGTCTCGCAATTTGATACTAAATCGTGCGCCTTTGCAAGACTAATATTTCATCCCATTATGAGGCAAATCGCCTAATCAGGGGTGCAATATAAAGGCTCATGCATTCCTCTATCGTGGTAATGAGAGAAATTTCGCATGTGCAGCACTTTAATGGTGCAGAGCAGAGGATGAGTTTCCACACACAACGCCGTACTTGCTGCACAAAGAAAGGTGGCGGGAATATTTAGTTTAATCGCAAAAGCAATAAAATAGCATAAAGTAGAATTGATTTTCTCTCATGTTAAAACATGAAGGTGTTTTCTTTTTAATTACCTTCAAAATTAAATTGGAAGTAAAGTTAAAAACTTTTCAGCTAATGTTTCAAATAAAAATGTTTCACATTAGGTAGTGATGTAGGTCGTAGTAAAGCCGAAATCTATGGAATAAGTTTTATTTGTTTAAGCTTTGGTATAAGCTTTGTAAGAGCAAAATAAGATTAAGGGAAAGACTTAATTAACTTGAAGGACCTGAAACGTTTCGAAGGATGTTTCTTGCTTCATCAATTCGTGTTTCATGTTTCAAGTAAAATTAAAGGTTGATGTTTGAATAATTTTTTTTAACGACTTCTATTCCCAATAAGATTGTTTATTAATTAGAATATTCTCTAAATTTTTCTTCTAATTCTCTATTTTTCTAGCAAACTAATTGCTTTTGTCTATAAAAGCTCTTTGGAAGATGGAGGCGCCTGGTAATAATTTTTCGTCTTTATCATTATTATCACAAATTAAAAACAATTATGAAAATTGCCTAACTCCAGCAAAATATTTAATCTCTAACATTTCGAATTCTCGTTCAAAAAATTTGAAGTATTTTCCTTTAAAGTTTCCTTACAAAAAAAATAATCCTATTCACCCTATTTGATGATATTATTCATTTATGTACAAAAAAAAGAAGAAAAGAAAGCGAGTCAGGAGAACATCAGTGATATGTCTGTAAGACAAGAACATCGCGCCCTAGCCCTCCTTTTGCTAAAGGAACTCCCCATATCGAAGAACTTTCAGTTTCCGCAATCGTGCGCCGCAAATCTAACTCCCGGCGGGCACAATACTATGCTGCGGCCTTACCCCTTTGAATGGCTACGAAATAAGTCTGTGAAAAAAAAGATCTTCGATCAAGCAGGTGAAGCAGGGCGATTGGTAAACCAGCTGGCGCATGTCGCAGGGCGTGATGTTGAGGAGATCTTGTCGGTTTTGCGCGAGACTCTCTTTTTTTTCTTAACATTGCACCGCACCTTTGGCTAATTACTCCAAACACCGAAAATAAATTAATTATTCCCCTTTGCCGCGCTTTTTCCTTGCCCCGCGAAATCAATTCGTTAATTATTTCAATGAAGAATTAATTGATTTTCAATGGAAGAGGAAATTTTAATTAATTTATTGAAGGAATTGAGAGAGATGAAAAAAAAATCACCCATAAACTAACATTGCAAAGTAGAAACCTTGAAGGGAAAATTTAGTGGAAAGAGTTAATTAAAAAAGATGCCCTAAAAAAATCCCCTAAATATTCTTTACATTTCAAAAATTCAATTCGATTTCTTTATCCGGATTTAAGCTTATTTTATTCTCCAACATTTCATGCCTATTCCAAATCGTTTAAACCCAAAATTAAAGTCAGTTCTAAATGGAATTTATGAGAAAATCGTCAGAATTGTCTTACGACACTATCCCATCTTCTTCTTGCTTCTCAGGAGGAGGTGAGAGAAAGGTGACTCAACAGAGTAGATCTCTTGTGCGGTGTGCATAATTTGTGCCACCATATAATGTTTGATTATATGTACGTCCAGTGAATTGCAATTAAGATATAAAATCACATGCACGTGTTCAATTTTCATGTGGATAAAATTTATATTTAAACTATTCTCTCTCTTTCGGTCGATATTATTCATTTCTGCAACAGCAAAATGATAAGCATTTAGCATTGAGCTATTTAAGTACTCAACCATCAGTCTAACTACCTACCTATATATGTAGGTATGTAGTACTTCAGCTGAGGCCCCACAACTTGCAATTTATTGGATATTTTTTCCTTTTCTCCCGCAACATTTGGTTTAAAAACTTAAAAACGAGATTGATGTCTTTTTTTCTTTCTTTTTGCCTCCATTGAACCACCTTTTGCAGTTGTGCGCACTCCTTGCGGGAGAACAATTATAATTTTAACACACACACCTCAAATGGGTGATTAATTGCACTCTCAAAGAAAATTCCATATATTTGCTTTTACAGAGTTTAGACGAAAAAGAAATCAAGAAAAAATAAAGAATTATTTAGAGCACAAAAGAATTTGAAATTTATATACAGAAAATGGTCGATTTAAGCAGCTGAAAGGAGATTTTTGCACACAGAAAATGGAACTTTGAGATTCAAGTGTTCTTTGGAAGAAGGTAAAATACTATTTTCATTTTGAGGGATACAGAACACACGCAAAATCTCAAAATTGGGTCAATGATGAGCACCTTAATTCGTTTGTATGACGTCAATTTGCACTTTTGATTGCAATTTGCATCCAGCATGGATTTCCTTGAAGAATTAATGATTTTTCTTATGTTTTCCCTGAGTTTATGTTAAATTTATCCGTTAATGATAAAAAGAAAAATTTGTTTAAGCAAATTAAGAAATTAAGCGGTTTATTTCTTAAATTTTCTAAAATAATATTCTACAAAGAAACGAATGTTTAGTTAATTAGAAAAAATGTAAAAATATGGTGTGAAAGCATCAAGAGGCTTTGACACTAGCCAAAAACATAAAATCATGGGAACATTCATTTTTTTTATATAACGAATTTATTTTTATGAATTTATTGTAATGACTAGAAATTTTAAAAATTAATTGTTTCACTTTTGATTCAGCTTATAACTCGTTTGTCTTTAAAGGGTTAATGCAATTTTCTTCAAGACTTGTTAGAAAATCAGATTTTTCCCCGAAAACTTAATGTCCCTCTTCGTATCATTTGATACCCCCTTAATGGATGAATGGCATTGTGATATGTACGTACATATTGGACGGTGGCAATAAAACCATCATTCATTCGAGGGTTGGTGTTTTCTTATTTTTCATACCATTTCGATATAATAAATGTCTTAGGCATCGTCTTGTGCGCCCGGGTAAGTGATACAGTATAATTATTTGTGCAAATAAAGAACAAAACTGTTGGCTGGTGGTAAGAAGAAGTTCACGACGACGGGTGGATAGAGGTACGCGCGGGGTTGAGGGGGCAATGCCACGACTAAATTACACCATTCCCCCGATTGCAAATGTATATAATGTTGTGTTGTAGTAGGTAACAAAAGGTAACACAGCACAACAGAATTAACTCTATCTGTGTGTGTATGTGTGTTTGTGTGTATGTTTGTGTGGTTGAGAGTAAAAAGGCACCAAACGATAAAATATCTGGGAATAATTAATGACTCCCCTATTTGATCAAAGTGTAATTATCTCTTGGTCGGCTCTCGTTGGACGCTTGAGTGGCTGTTTAATGTTATATACTTTACACACAGAAAAGGGGCCCTGGCGCATGAGGAGATGGCTGGAGGAGGTGGAGGCAGGGGAGCTCTTATTTTATTTTGTTATATGCAATGTAAAAATCCACCAAATGGGGAGTCTTTCGAGAGAAAAAGGCGAATATCGGTGCGCAGAAATAATAAAATAACAATCCGACAGGTATTTATTTCTCATCGCTTTTTGGAAGAGAAAGAGATCTTTTATTTTGGGGGGGGGGGGGGGGGGGAAAGAGAAACGACAATGAGGAATTAAAACTAATTCCTGCCACGAAGAAATCATTCAGCCAGGAGGCATTTTAATTCGCCCGAATATTTATAATTATATTTCAACCCCGTTCTTCCCGCGTGAGACAGACGCAAAATACCTCTTTTTGCATCTTCCGAAATTCCTCCCCCCCTCTCCCCAACAAACGAACATCTTTCCCGCGAACTAATCTCTCATCAACAGATTCGCACGTTTATTTTTCCCGCGTGAAATTTATAAAGCAAAATACTTTTGCACTGAAAGTAGGCTACCAAGGGGCAAATAATTACACGAAAGTTGTGTACAATGTATTATTTTATTCTTTTAGATAAATTTTTATTAATTTATTTATTATTTGTATTCATAACGTTTCATTTATAGAAATAAAATTTTCTAACGATTGATGGTCATTATTTTTTTTCTTAATTTTCTAACGTGTAATAGCATTTGTCATTTTATAAAGAATTTACATTTTTGATGTTAAATTTAAAAACAAAAAAATCAAAATGCTAACGTTGAAAACCGTTGATTTTTTGACATTCAACCAACTTTATTTTTGTTTATAATATCTAAAGAATTTTAGAAAATTCAAAAAATTAATCTAACACATGTCAAAACTGACAGATATTTTTGAAAAATCACTGAACATGAGCCTAAAGTAACTGACACAATAAGCGTGTATAATTCATAATGTTTCATTTCTAGAAATAAAAAATTCTAAAGATTAATATCCATTTTTCTTGAAGTTTCTAACGTGTAATACCATTTGTCATTTTAAAAAGAATTTAAATTTTGACAAAAAAAAATTAAAATTCCTTCATTGGAAATTGTTGATTTTTTGACATTTAAAGATTTGACGTTTAAATGGAAAAATCTAACACATGTGTCAAAACTGACAGATACTTTTTAAAAATCTAAAAATTCTAAAAATTTAACTAACTGAAAATTCTTATTTTTCATTTTTATTTCGTATATTTTTAAATTAAGAAAATGACACAACATAGCGTGTAAAATTCATCAAAATCAACAAATTTGTCATTCTTCTGTCAAGCTTTTCTGTCAAAATTAACCATAAATCATAACTAATTTCAATAATTGCTAATTAGGAGATATTTCTTTCAATAAAATGCACATTACTTCGTGACTGATGGTAATAAAAGTTCATCATTAATGGATAAATTTGTCAATAAATATATTCTTCCATGTAGAATAATTTATTCCTTCATTGTGCATTCGAATTCGTTTATTGAATAATTATCTCACCCAAAACCTATTTACCCCTGTACACAAACCACCCCCGAAACGAACAAAAAAACCTTCAATAAAACTTGGAGAAAATGGAGAAATTTTCCATTTGACACCCCTCACTTCCACCCCCTCATGCCACGTGAGCAAATAGAGAGTCTCGCGTAACACATTTCCCGCCATATCGGGCGCAAAGTATAAAAATTATTTAATGCGTCCCTCATAAATGATAATTAACATTCACACAATTAATTTTGTGTGTAGCACAGTGACGCTAATTGCACCAACACGGGGCAACTTTGAGTGGGTTTTTTAATGTACATAGAGAAGTGTTGGGGAAGGAAGGAAGGAAGGCAAAAGAAGTGAAACAGTGGAAATAAAAATGAGCGAGTAATTAAAAACATAAGCGCAATTTGTTCGTCATCACTTATTGATTGCTGTTGAGCTCATGTCAGTTAGTTTTTCTAACTAATTCAAAAATTCCAACAATCTCTGTTTCTTTTTGTGGCAAGAAAATCGTGTGATCTCCACACACGATCTCCATGCCAAATGCGATGGGATTCAAATACACAAAATCATTGCAATTGCTCTTCTTTTTGTACATAAAGGCAAAATGTTATAATTAATTCACCCAATGATGCCCATTTCTGCATCTTCTCAAAAGAATCGTGCATAATGAGCGGATAACGTTGCTGCCAATCAATATCACTCCGCTGCTCTCTCGGCTACAAAATGCTGGTGGTAACGTCTTTTTGCCACATAAGATTAAACGTCGTGAGATTACTTCTTGATTATTGAGCTTCATTAGGAATTTTGCTGTGTGCGCGAGCCTATTTTAAAATGCAAATTGTTGCTGTTTCCTCGTACAGGGAACAATTAAAATTAGATTAATTTACACAACAACAAAAAACAACTTTAGAATTTCTTATAATGCACAGCCACGAAGGAAATCAATTAGAAAAAAAAAACAGAAAATTCCTTCGAAAGAGTTTAATTATAAATTGTGATTAATTTTCAGTTAATTGTGTGCCCCTTTGTTTCAAACGTTTATTATGAATAAAAATTGACAGAATGTGACAGAAAAAAGAGAATTGTCACATTGACAGTGTTGACATAATTGTGTTCTGTCAGTTTAACAGATCTATCACAAATTAGAAATTAAGGAATTTGTCTGAATTTGATGAAACTTCTTGGGTGAATTTCACTAGTCAGACAGTCTTAAGTTTTCTTAAGAAAAACTTAAAATTTCTTAAGAAAAACTTTAAAAAACTTTCTTTTTAAAAATCTTTTTTCTTTCTTTTTTTTAATCTTTTTAAAAAGATTTCTTAATTTTTTTTTAGACAAAACATTAGAGTCCTTAAGTCAAGAAATTTTCTATTTCTGATCGTCTTAAGACATCAAAACTCTTAAAAATCATTAAAAAGAATATAGCATTTAGCCTAATTTAGCCTAATTCAGCCTGAATCAAGAAATCTTAAGTTTTCTTAAGTTTTTCTTAAGACTGATTAGTGAATTTTGCCCTCATATTACTTTCAATCAACATTTCTGGTATTTTCTCAATGAGAATTTTTTTCATTGATATTTCAACTCAAATGCAATTCTCATTGACTCATTAGGTAGGAGGAATCTCTTTGAGAATATAAAACATGAATTTTGTGGTTTGCTCCCGCGTGTTCTTAATCTATTTTTGAAGCACTTCACAGGCGGAGATCGAAAGTGAGAGTGATGAATAAGGTTCAGCCTCATTTTCAGCCAAAAAAGCTTCTTTTTTTTCATTGAAAGGAAGTTAGACAATCTCCAGGGCCAAAAACGACTAAATTCAGGTAGAAATGAGAGCTATATAGCAAATGCACTGGCACAGGAAATTCGCATTAAATAGCAATCAAAATGAGCTCCTTCTCGTAAGAATCACAGATATGTTGTATTAAGAAAAAAAGAGAGAAAAATGCATAAGAGATGATTTATAGCTCAACTAAAGTATTTTTTCGCATTTGGGTACCTCTCACGAGGCTCATGATGAGTTATAGGGGGGCAATTAAATGCCAAAAATGGCTCCACATTGGAATAAATTCGCTTATAATAAGAGGTTCGCTCTCTGTGCCGCAGACACATCTTCAGATCTCCATTCAAGGAGCTTTTTCTCTCTCTCTCTCCCACTTTTGTATTTATTAAATATTTTTTTGAAGCCATTAAAATGTTAATGTGGTGTATGCGTGTGTTTTAAATTACCCCGCCAACGCACAAGAGTCCATCATATAAATTACAATCTCTCTTTGCGAACAAAATGCGGGAAAATTCATTGAATGGAAAATGATCATGAGTGTGACAATTGAAATTATTATTATTAATTAATTAATTTTAAATGGGGCACCAAATCTACTTTAATTTATATTTTTGGACTTTTGCGGAGGCTTTTTCAGGGGCTTTTGAAGTTGTCTAGACTCACTAGAATGCAACAAAAGAAAAATAAAATTCCAAGAGGCGCCAAAAGATCCATTTTAGATGAGCAAAAATTGCTTTTGGAAATTTATAGACCTCTGCAAAGCTGTAATTAAAACCAGCGCGTAATAAATTGCCTTTTGATGTAATTTAATTCAGCAAAAAAATTATTTTGAATTCTCAAACTAACAAAAAATAAACAACGGGTGAAATTCACTATTCAGACAGACTTAAGATTCCTTAAGAAAGACTTAAGTCTTCTTAAGATTCTTATAATAATAAGAATATTCATAATATTACTTAAGATTCTTTAAGAAAAAATTTAAGATTTTCTGAGAAACATTTAAGATTTTTAAGTTTTCTTAAGGGAAACTTAAGATATCTTCAGTCAGACTGAATCTCGGACATTGGAATTCGTATAAATCATCAAAAATATGCATTGTGCTCGACTTACTTAAGAAATCTTAAGTTATTCATAAAATAAACTTGAGAATCTTAAATTTTTCCGGAGAAACTTTAAGTTTTTTTTCTTAAAGAAATATAAAAACATTCTTAGGAAAACTTAAATTAAAGAATCTTCAGAAAACTTTAAGAAACTTTAGAAAACTTAAAACATTCTTAAATAAAAACTTACAGAATCTTCAGAAAACTTTAAGAAACTTTAGAAAACTTAAAACATTCTTAAATAAAAACTTAAAGATTCTTCAGAAAACTTTAAGAAACTTTAGAAAACTTAAGACTGCATGATTAGTGAATTTCACCCAATAACCAAGAATTGTCCATCTCATATTAGCTGGAAAATCTTTGGAAATCATTGGGAATATTTTGCTGAAAAAATAAAAAAAAAATCATGAACAAACCTGAATATTTAAAAGTTCTTTTAACCCTTGAAGGATCCATTCGAACCTGAAACTTTGACCTTAATTTTCGCTAAAAAAGAAAATGTTTTTCCAAGTTTTCTTTCACAAAACTTCAGGTAATTGAACATCCCTAAACATATCGCTAAATATAAATAAATAGATTTTATTTCATGACGATTTAAATACCGATTTGGCCACAATGGCCAGCAAAAGCCTCCAAAGATTAAATTGAAAACAACGCCATCTATTGCCACAAAACTCTCATTTTGCATAATTACCTCAATCTATGTTATTAATGTTTTATTTAAACAACAAAAAAAGCATAATATCGAGCTTCTGCTGTCTGGCTTCTCCATCAGCTTTCCCACCCCCATCCTCACACCCTTCAGAAAAGCACGTGGAAGCACGTTGATGGCAATAATTACATGGTGGTGATATTAGTACAAAATGTTTGGGGGCTATTTTAAGTTTTAGTAGCGAGTCAAGCGTGATAAATTGTCCTTTAGACAATGTTCCGCACCCCGAACCCCTTTTACACTGCTTCTCTTCTGAGTGCCGAAAATGTCACCCCAACCACCCCAATGCTCTGCCCAACATTGAAGCCACCTCAAAATAGTTTCGCACGTTGTGCCGTGCAGCTCCATCCCTCACTCCCCCGCACATCTGTATCAGTTTGAGTGGATTAACTAACATGGGGAAGGAAGATGTGTGTGTGTGGCGATCCTGGTGCTTTTTGGGGTGCGAGACAGCGTGAAATTAGGTGGGTGGATTGCCCCATACGGGGTGGGCTCAATTTGCCACCCGCGTTGCCAATGTAAATGAGAAGCTTCCCGGAGATACTCTCGCACGATGGGCTCCATATTTCATTTACAGGGTGGCAAGAAGAAAAGGGTTGGTGGGAGGATGAATTGGTTTTTGGTTGAGGGAAGCCAGCCAGAGGCAGGAAGGGGTTGTGTGTGTGTGGATAAGCCAACTAATGAGATTGATTCTCATAAATTAGCAACATTATTTTTTGGCGGTTGTTTGTTTTAAGGTGAAATGTAGGTCAAAATGGTGTGTAGATTTTTATTTATTCTTTTTTTTTTTAGCTGAAAAGGGCTCATGTCAAAGGGTTGGCAGCCCTTAGATTGCTTGACACCTGCCATATTGGGGATGCCTTTCAAAAATATCTACATACAATCAGTTATCAATTTTTTTAAAGTAAAAATATATCAAAATTCGTTTGAATTTTCCATTGAAAAGTGTAGAGAAATTCAACGAGAATGTACTGTATTAATCTATGTTTTGTTACTAATTTGACAGTTGATTAACTGTCAATTTTTTAATTTAATTTAATTCAAATAAAACTCGTTTGTAATGAAAATCAATTTCCTATTTTTTTCAATGAAATAATATGAATTTGACAATTATTGCTATCTTGTCATTGGACTGTCAATGGTATCTGTCAAAAATTTGACAAGAAATAAATTTTTAAAAAAATTGAATTTTGTAAACTGACTTCAAAGTTACCAAGGAGATTAAAATCAGTCAAAAAGTTAAATTTTTAACAGTCTCTCAAGTAGAAGTTTCCTTTCTATCTATTAACATTATTTTATTGACTTTTGACTTTTATTTTTATAAGTTTGACGTTAATTCTAACACTTGATTTTTATTCTTACGTTTGACATTTCTTTTCTAATATTTGACATTATTACATGCAATACAATTCAAATATTAACATTTATTATCTAATTATCTTCAATTTCCTTAACAAATTCTGAAGTAAATACTTCAGAAATAAATCTAAAAATGAATTTGCTTGTGAAAGGGGTAGGATTCTGGGCCAAATGTATTCGAGAAGGTGTCTTCTCTCTATCTAAGAACCTTCTTTCTGCGGAGAGAAATTCCATCTTGTGGCGAAGGTTGATAAATTACTGCAAAATTTGCAAAAAGGGTCTTGAGTTAGACTGATGGACAGAAGGCCGGATGAATATTCTTGGACATTGAGAATGAGAGAAAATTGAGGGTTGAGGATGAACTACATATATAGCTGTGAAGGAGTCCATTGTTGTAAATTTATATTAACTCTCTCACCCATCGACAGGGCCTCTACACCCCCAAGGTTCACCCCCATTAGGACGCCGGACAGACGGGTTGCGAGGCACACACGGGTGTATTAATTGAGCTCCATCTATTAAATTATTCTCCATTGTGGTACGCTCCAAAGTACTGACTTGTATGTCCATCATCTTAGTATGTGGCAATGGGGGTGCCTTTGAGGGAGATATGTATATTCTCTGTGCTATATGTATATGTAGCTCCGGTGTTGAAGAAACTTTCTCATCAACCCTCCTTTGCATTCTAACTATGTATGTATATAATGTTTGAATATTATTGTAGCAAATTTATATATATGCGAGGAGAAAGACGAAGACGTCCAACCTTTATACGAATAGTGGTCAGTTTTGCTTCGTCGCATCCCTCCGGCGTATACACCCAATCCCAGTACAGGAAATTAGAACATGAGGGGGGTAAGGGAGGTGGACAAAGGAGGGGGGGGGGAGAGGGGGTGAAGAAAGGAAGAACTTTGTCGGGGCTCTCTCTCAACATAATGAGATCATAAAGTTTGTCTAATCAATAATGGAGGAGAACAAGTAAGACGGAACTAAAACTAACTAACACCGCTGGTCATCCTTCCGTTTGTCTTCTAATAATACACCCTCCCCGCTCTACCCCCCCCCACCCTTTCCTGCCCTACACACATCTTCAACCACCCCCCTAGCCTCGCTTCAAGCACCCAAAGGAAGGTTTGAGAGATGTGCAAGTCCGGAACTCAACTCCAACTCATTAGAATCTTCTCTTACTCTTTATATGTATGTTGGAGCAAGAGGCGGAAGATTCTGGTATGTTTTCTCTCAAACCAACTCCCCATTGGCCTTATGGTTATACTGTCCCAAGTATAGCCCTGGTGGGGAGTGGGGAGGGGAAGGGGGGCTGGTAGGTGGTTTAGTAGAAACATGAGTGGGTGGACAATGGTCAGCGTAAAATAACAAACCATCCACAGCATCTCTTCCAAAAGCTCCCACCCTCTTTCTACTCCCACACCCTCTCCCCCCTCCTCCATACCCCAAAGTAGTACCCTGGTGGCCGCCTTACGTCTTAAAATGTAGGACGAAAGGCATTGTTGTTGATGTTGCGGGCTAGTTTGCTGTTATTACAAGAGAAACCCATGGGTTTACCGTCCATCCATCAATGTGTGGCTTTACATTTAATACACCCACCCACCTACCTACCCCCTCACCCCCACCCCCACCCCCCTCAATGTGGCATATATGAGAGAAAACATCACCAATATCGGTAAGTGGACGATGGTAGTGAGTTTAAAGTTTCTCACACAGAGTCGTCTTTCACCCATTTGGTCCCACCACCCTCCTCCTGAAGCAGGATGATGTTTATGAACGGCTATATTAGTTGGGGAAGTTTTGCGCCCGAAAACCCGCAAAATGCAACCAAAGAAGTTGATGGATATTTTCTAACCACCACACCCTGAAGAACTTGATGGAAATTTCATTATAAATTGCCTTCGTTGCACAATATTCTCGTAGTACAAGAGGAAAATTTTGATATGCAAACCATTCTCTTGGACATTATATAATAACATTGAGAGGGGGGGGGGGGCAGGACAACAAGAAGGAGCCTCTCCTTGCCTTGAGGAAATTTTTAAAATTATTTTTTCTCTTGGGTTTGTTTTTAAGGGTTTAATTTTGTAAGAAGAAATCCGTTGAGCTTTGCGAAGGGTTAACCCTTTTGTGTCCAATGGGAAGTACAATGACAAAAACGTTAAAAAGAGTTCATTTTCCCAATTTTATAAATTTATTTTTACTATTCTTCTCTAAAATGTATTAAAAAACAAAACTAAAGACAGAAAAAAAACTTTAAACTGAATAAGTCAGTTAACAATTCAAAATTTTTTTGAAATTTATTTCCTGTCAAATTTTTGACAGATACCATTGACAATTCAATGTCAAGAGAGCAATAATTGTCAAATTCAAATTATTTCATTGTACAAAATTAGGAATAATTGATTTTCATTACAAACGTGTTTTATTTGAAGAATGAATCTCAAGGAAGAATGAAGCCAAAGAAAAAAACAAGAATATTGACATTAACAGTAAATCAAAAAAATAGAAATAAGATTTTCTACAAAAGTGATACTTGAATTATTTTTTATTTTTTTGAATTTTTTGCAGAGAGAATTAATGAAATGACTAGAAATTCAATTTTAAAAATTCTTTAATTTTTTATCAATTTATGTTCTAGCGATGTTTTACTTTTTATCTTTTCGAACTAAAATTTTAACAATCTCAGCATTTTGTGACAATTGTCGGCCCCTTAAAACACACACAATGTACCCATAAAAACACAAATCAATGCATTTTACTGTACAAAAAAAAAACCCCAAAAAGTGAGCAACCCCTCCAAGGTATAAACAAACCACCTTTGAGCACCCTAAAATATACATACATCAATTTATTAGTCTGACTCATGAGTTGTGGTTGTGAAGAGCGCACAAAGAATGTGCCAAAAAATGAATAAACCTTAAATCCGGTGGACTCGGAGCATTTAATGAAGTAACAAACGAGGAAGCACTTAAGTACTCCTCTACCTTTTCCAATGAGACTTTAACAAATAATTTGCCACACATTCTCCGGCGCGGGCGGGGGGATGTTTTGGGTTGAAAATTGTGACAATTGCTGGAGAATTTTAATGGCAAAACCTTACGTTAAGAACATTTTATGAGGGTGGAAAATTGTGTGACGGGGGAGGGAGGTTTCCCTCTGTGCCGCATTTGCACCTCTTCGTCTCCATACTGTGAGTGAGTCCACCTTGAAATTTACGGGCGTGTTTATGAATACGAAAATTAGCTTTAAATGCTTATGCGGGTGGTGGATGCGAGGGAGGGGTTGATGGAAAATTCAACGGCGGAGTACTTGGAAATGTCGCACCCTTTCAGTTCCCAGGAAACATCCTGCAGAAAGGGGGTTGAGCGCGCAAAGTAGGGGATGAGTGCTCTCGTGCTAAATTACTTTTACAATTTCTTCTTCATTTTATCAGTTGTAAAATTATTTTTAAAAAAATTCTAGAAATAAAAAACGGAGAAAAAACGTTTGTACTAAAAGTGTACTAAAAATATACTAAATGTGTACTAAACATGTACTAAAATTGTACTAAATGTCCATTTACATCACATTAGACATCTCGCATTTGCACATGATGTATCCATGGGGAGAAAGACCACATATTTCACCCCCAAAGAATGTCTTTCAGGGCGGGGGAAGGTGCTGGTGGAACATGAGGGTGCCTTCCATGTCCGAGATATATAACTTTATGTACAAACTGACCACTATTAATACTCCAAAATATATAGCATGGGGTTTGGAATATGTGGAAAGCAAACACTCTCGTTTTGGAGTCTGTTTGGTTTGGCAGGCAACCGCAGTTTGGGGGTGAAAAGGGTGGCCAAACCCCCTCCCCCCATCCGCATGACCCCTGAACTTGCCCTACGGTCGCCTCAGAAGGTGCCATAAGATGGGTACTTAAGTCGTTCGAAATTTCCACACAAAAAGATCCCTTTTCTCGCACTCTGCCACAGTACCAGCTATATGCAAATTTCTATAAATATAAAGGGAATATTCTATTTTTTTAAATTATATTTTAGTACAGAATTTACGTTTAAATTTTTAAAACATATTGATTTTAAAGTAAAATAAGTTCAAAAGTTTTTTGCGTAAATAACAAAATGTCAAAAGGTAGTTAATATAGAAAATTAAGGGGAAAATGTGAATTAAATTATTCAATATTGATTACTTAGTACATATTAGTACAAATTTTACTTAATCTATTGATTTGTTGAGTTAATGTCTAAATTATAAGCTTTAGATTAAATACACTTTCCATGCGGGTTATTTTTACAGAATTATATGAAATTTTAAAAAAAAACGAATTTTAGTACATGTACTAAATTTAAATTTTATATGCCAATGGAGCCATAGTGCGAAAATTGCTGCAAAGGGAGTCTAGTTCATTTGAAAATTTTAATTTTTTTTACATTAAAAATCACATCTGTCCAAATTCACCCAAAATTTCATGATCTTTTGATCAGAAAATACGATTTTTTCGTCAGAAAAATTTTAAATCAAAATTTAATGAAAAAAAAAATTAAGAAGAGTTTCTTCAGCTTCCAGATCCTTCATGAGTTTCCGATCAAATTCCAATCAAGTTATGCATTGATTTATGATTCTTTTTACCCCACAGAAGGGGTCAATTGAAATTATTTCTTAATGTAAATTCAATGAATATTAACGTATAAAAAGAAGTTTCTTTTGATCAGAAAAATGTCCTTTTCGTCAGGAAAAATGTTCTTTTTTGTTCAGATAAATTTTCATTTAATTTGTGAATTTTCTTCGTGGAACCTTCTCCCCTTTCGTGGTCACACTGACTGCGTATCGCACTTTGCAAATCTCTGGCAAATGAGAGGAAAAAAAAACGCTAATTTCTTATAAGTATGAGGAGGCAGAGGGCCCCTTATCGCCAACCACTTGTGAGCCCTCTAGGCATTTCTTGTGCGCTTCCAATGAGCGAATTATACTGCTAATTACCCATTGGAGTTAGTGGTGCTAAAAATGACGCACACTGCTTGGTGGAAAAAATTCAAGCTCAATTGACTCCACATAAGCAATTTATTTTACCTCCCTACCCCATTTAAAAGGGAAGAGGAGAGTTTCGGGGGAGTCTCTGGGGCGGAAAAAGGTGGTAAAAGTCAAGTCTTGAGCGTCAAAACTTGCTCGCGAAAATGGATAATTAGTGCGCTGCATTGGCATTGATTTGAGGGTGCGTGGGTGGCAGGGTGGTGGTGCAAGTGGTGGCGCATAACACACGTGCTCAATTGAGTCGTGCATTTGTGCACTTGAAAATCATTTTAATCGGCTAATTCAAAATGAGAAATTATGCAAAATTTACATATTTTGATGAATTCACGTGCCTGTAATTGGTGGGTGGTGGGTGGGGCTTTGTGACGTTGGATTTTGATGAATAGCAGCACATTTTGTGCGTGGCGACGTCATTCTGCTACCCCCTGCCCTTTGTTGAAAATTGGGGGACACCCAGAGCACAGATCAAACGCATTTTCTGGGCTTTTTTTGTTGCAAAGATGATTTTCCATGAGAAGATTGCCAAGATTTCTCGGAGTTTGCTTGATGGATATGGGTTAAGGGAAATGTCGGAGGGAAAGACACTGATTTAAGTAACATCCTCTCCCCCCCCCCCCACCGCCCTTCTTTGAAGAGTAATTCATTTGACCCTTCTCCACATAAACTCACACACATGAACTCCCTTTTTGCGTCCCGCACTCAATCTTCCTCACCCAGAGCGAAGTAGTGGCAAAGGAGATAACTAAGTGGCAGGATTTGCCGTCATTCTGACCAAGAAATGTTTGTCCGTCGGACAGTGACCATCCCCCACCCCCAACACAGGATTTACATAAATAATTTGAGTTTTGGAAAATAATGTGGGCAAACGGGGGGATTCCGGAGCTATCTGGCTGGGATATTCGTCCCAACTTCTGGACTTTGTCAAATAGCTCAACATTAATTTTAAGTACAAGTTTAAGGATATAATTTTTGGAAAATTTCACATCACCCCTCATTTGTTCAAACCACGACATCCTCTTTATCTTGAGATTAAGAAGGGTTTTAAGGGAATTTGAACTTACATCGTATTTTTTAGACAAGAAAAATGTTTTTTTTTTGTTCAGAAATTCATTCTTTGAATACAAAATAGTGTGAAAGAAAACCGTTAAAATGATTTATTTAAAAGGATTTGTGGAATAATTTATTTAAAAGAAAATTTTGATTGTTTTCTGCGTTGAAATGTTATTAAAATATTTCTAATTTCGACTTGAAAAAATATATTTTATATTTTGCAAAAAAGTCCTGTTACCCGTGTTTTATTTATAAGTCTAATATTTATTAAATAAAGTATTTTTTTAACAATGATTCTAAAAAATTTTTTTTTCAACAAAATTTTGTTAAAAAAATGCAGAGAAAAAGTATTAAAAAAAATAAATCAATTGAGATTTGAACCTGCAACTTATCTGTTGAAACTCAAGCGTGCTAACCAATTAATCTAAAAATCTTCTTCAAACACACCAAGTTTAGTTTATTTATTTCTTCCACGTAGTACTTTAAAAGCTCCTTAATCAACAGAATGGTACTGAAGAGAGCCCAAAGACACCATCGGAGTCATTTCTCAAAATTAAATTATTCAAGTGTTGATCACATAAATTCTTCAAGATATTTTATTTTAAATATTTTTTCGTGTCCATTATCACGTCATCTGGACCTCTTTTGCATACGATGCAATTTTTAAGGTGTTTTAACAATTAATTGCCTCATGCAAATTATGACGCGCAGAGAGTCAGGGAAAAGTATCATCGTCAATAAATTCTGATCACGCACGCGGAGCGAGATATTAATGATTGATCATTTCGTCGTTGTTTTTTTAACGGTGTTTGGAGGGATGGGAAAAGTGATTAATTTGAGGAGAATTTTTTTGGGATGAGACTCACCTCTGATTTGAGATTGATTGGATGCTGCTGCTGCTGTAGAATGGTCGGGGATGAGGATGTGGATGATGGTGTCATGGTGTTGCTGGTATTGGCCTGAATGGACTCCAGTTCGCGCTTGATGACACCCAATGTGGGTCCCGATGATGATTCACAGGGCATTACTGTGCCCCCGAGCATCGCAATGGCTTCACCACTGCCACTATTGCTATTCTCAGCTGCTTCCTCGCAACCCTCTGCCATATCAGACTCGCATCCCGACTCGTCTGCACACCGAGAAAAGAAGAAAAAGAAAAATTCATCTTTCAAAGATTTTGAGAGAAATCAATGCGAGGCTTCATTGGTCTTTTGGTACTCCCGGAAAATCCACCCCCTCCCCATGTCTCACTCAACCCTCACACCCTTCTGGGGGTTGCTTTATGCGCGAGAAAAAAAATCCTATAATTAATCGCACTCGAGCGTCAAATGTAATGGCGTAATATTTTTTTTTACTCTCTCTTCCTCTGCGAAATCCGATATTCGCCAATTGACAGCGGGCGGGGTTGATTTGCAGCCTCATTGAGAGCTACATACATACACAAAAATCGCACCATCCCCTATCGATGGATTTCACAGAACGATATGAAAATACATAAATTGAGGGGTTGGATTCGCGACTTTTCTCACACACAAAAAGGGAGAAAAATATTTTGATTTTATTGAAAAATCGAAGGGGATGCATTTAGTTCATTTTCGGCAAAATTTTATTATTCGTTTTATTGATCTTATCAATTGATGAATTTTAGCTTTCCACGCAGGATAAGAGGGACACACGGAAGATGGTTATTTAGGACAGTAATGAAGCATTGAATATTCTCTAAAATATACGATTTTTTTTTTGTTAAAGTATTACAAGAAAAATTGTAAAAGAATGAAAAGAAGTAAAAAAATAATTTGTAAAAAGTTGCTCAAATTTTGTAAGAATTTAGATAATTTTTATAAAAAAATTGTTGAAGTTATAGTTTGTTTCAAATATTCATTTAAAAATTATTTTTAACACATAAGAAACGTTTTGTTTCTTAACCAGAGGACGTTTCTCATTCAAAACGTCTTCTTTAGCCTCTTTTGCTTGAATTTGATATGCATTTGTAACTTGGAAAAACAACTAAATTAATAAATAATTGGAAAAATAAAGTTTTCACGTTTGCGTCTACGTATGACCCTAAACACGCGAAAGGGTTAAACAAGAAGCTTAAGCTCCAAGCAAATAATTCTAACTCGACTTTTTGTTAATTTTCAAGAAAAAAAAATACTAAACAATCACTTCTTAGCCATGTAAATTTTTAAATTTAAATGTTTCACCATTGAGTTAAGCTAGTTATGCACGGAGTAGAAAAATACATCATTTATCTCATCATACGTTCAATCCACCCTTCCCCTTGCAATGAATACGCACCAAAAGTAATAAAATAAACAACAAAATGTAATTAAATAAATTAATTTAAAAAAATCAGTGAGGAGAAGGCTAAAAATCCTTGAAAGTGAAACATTTTATTTGTTTAGCAATGGGATGGAAGCAATGAAAAAAACAACAACAATAAATCCTTCACAAAGCTCAAATTGCACATGAGAGTACAATTAATCAATTCTCTCATTTAAATTGTACTAACATAGTTTATTTACTTTTTATTATTCCCAAGAAAAACCTTTCGAGGAAATTAAAATTGAGTTTTTCTCAAGATTATTGCGTTGGAGTTTTTTTTTCTAATTGACGTGCAATTTGCAATTAATTTGCGAATTCATTGATTTTTTTCTTATTTGTGAATTTGCTGAATTTCTCAGTAAATCAAGCCCAAATAAATGTTCTAATTTGGATTCCCTGCGTGACTTGAAACAAAAGCCACCCACCCCCATTTGTTAGTTTTCCTTTGAGCCTATTCACCCTTTTTGTAGTACCTTGACGAAGAGTTTAGTGTGAGGTTTATAGCAAATTCCAGGCGAGAAGGATTCATTGAAATTTCAACGTATGGGGTGCAATGTAAGGCTCAAATGAGGAGATTCAAGTATTTGTGCGAAAAAAGGGTTGAATTGATATGAGTTTGACAGAAGAGCGTGATTCTTCGACAATAATTTCCCTTTACACTCATTCTTGGGGTTAAAATTAAAGAAAATCTCTCATCGAGGTCAAGTTTTTGAATTTAACGAATATTTCCCCTCAAGGAGCTCAAAGAGGGGCTTTTTTTCTACCTAAAATTCCTTTCGTGCAATTAATTTGGACACAACATAAGTTTCATTAGCTGTTGGAAAAAAATAAAATAATCCAACTAAAAGGGTTGAGAGTTGCAAAAAGGAGGCTCTTCATTTTGAGCAACTCATGTGAGAATATTTGAAAATAAAAAAAAATTTTTTTATTTAATTTATTTTCAGGTTAATCTTAAGGAAAAATTCTAAATCTTTTTGGTTTTTTTTCCCACAATTTTTTATTTCAATTAAATGTCACATAAAGCTTCAAAAATGACGAAAATCCTTTGTTAAAAAAAACGCATTTATGTTCCTGTTCCCGAAAAAAGGGAAGTGTGGGAAATTATTTGGCAAAAAGGGTGAAAAACAAGGGGAGGTTGAAAACACACGGCAGGGGTTTAATTTTTTTGTGCTGCGAGACACACAAAAAAGGCATAATTATAAATGAGGTATAGTGAAATCGTAAAGAGCATTAACGATTTTTACCTCCCCATATTATGTACAATCCCGGCCGTTTGTTGCATTTTTCCGGTGCAGGCTGGTTTTTTTTTTACTCATTCATCCTGCCCATGTGCTTAATTTCATAATAAGACCCCCTCCTCACCGTCCCTTGGCGTATTTCGTTCAAACCGTAGCCAATTTATATGTTTTGCTGACGCATAAAACTGAAATGTTTTGTCGACAAATTTCGTTTTGAAGTTGCTTTTATCGGAGAAATGTTTTTTTTTTCATACTTTGCTGTGTGTGTAACAAAAGGTTGCAGGTATGGTGTATTTTGCAGGATATACGAAGCCCCCTAGTAGGGAGGTAATCGATATACTTGGCTTACAAAAAAAAACTGATTGAATTGAACTGCTTTCCAAAGTGAAATTGATAACCATTTGATGCACATTTTGGAACAAGTCAAGGGGCTAATAATTTTATAGATTTTAGGGTTTTTTGTAAGTGCTTAAAAAAATCAGCATTTTCTAATTAATTTCTAAGATTTTTTAAAAAAAAGGTTTTTGTGAGAGTTTTGTTATAATTCAGCTGATTAGAAGATTTTCAATTGATATGATTTTTTTTCAGACGCAGAATTTTTTTTTCAAAAGGTTTCTTTTCAGCAGAATATTTATTCAGAACAATTTATTTTAAAAGAATTATCTTATCAGAAGATTTTCAATTTATCCGAATTCTCATTTACCTAGATAATTTTCCATACTGCTGAATTATTATTCGTTGTATATTCAGCAGATTTTTTTACTCAGCAGAATTTTCTATTCAGCAGATAGAACTTATTTAGAAAAACGTATTTAGAAGATTTCTCATTATGCTGAATTTTTATTAGGAAAACTTTTAATTACAAACTAAATATTCAATAGAATATTGATTCAACTAATTTTCTTTTAAAAAAATTTCTTATACTGCTGAATTTTAATTCTGATTATCGTCTCTCTAGCTTTAAAATTCAGCAAATTTATTACTCAGCAGAAAATTCATTCTCACCCAATGTTCACTAACGTATTATTCTATTTATCGGAATTTTTTGGTCCATCACTTATTCGTTGGAATTTTTATTCAGCAGATTTTTAATTCTGCGAATTTATATTCAGATGATAAATCATTCAGCGGAATTAGCTATTTATAAAAGCATAATTTACATTCAGCAGATTTTTTTATAAGCTTATTCAGCAGAAAATTTAATTAAAAAAAATTCAGAGTTTTGGGTTTTTATTTCGCGTAATTAAATAATTTACAATAACATAGAATATTTACAAAATTTCAATCTGGAAGTACCTTAAAATAAATATTGAGCGCAATGATTAAGTTGCTGACAATTACTTTTCCATTCAGGGGAGTTTATGTAATTTTCAGCTTATCTTTTAAATATTTCTCGAAAGATTTCTGCAAGAAAATTCTTTGTAAAAAATTAATTATTGAACAAATCGGTTAGAATAAATAAATTTTAAGCCGAAAAATTAATTAAAAACTTGCTGAAAAGAATGAATATAATAAAACTCTAAAGAAAAGACTGAGAAGACTCTTTGATTCATCACGCTTATTGATGGTTTTTCTGATGCTGCCACATCTCCCTGTACGCTCTTGAGCATATTGTAATTAAATGTAAATCAGATTAAGCTGAAATTTTCGTATTAATATATACTTAACATATATACATATATAATACACAACATACTTTTCTCTCTCTCTCTCTCACACACAAACCAGTTACAATTTATATAGAATTATTTAAATGTGGTTACGAGAATGGCGCAAAATGGGAGCGGGCGCGAGATGAGGAGAGGAGACAAACTGTCATTGTTGTATTCTAATTATTCTGATTAAAGTCCATTTGGGTGCCTCTTTGGAGGTTCTCTCCTCTCTCTCTCTCTCTCTCTTAGCAAATCTCTGTGTGAGAGTTCTCTGCTGAAGGAGGATGGAGGCGGGAGGGATGCTGTAGCGCGAAACCAAGTCCGCGGATTAAGTGTGAGCATGTACGGGGCGAGGGGGAGGCAGGGGGGAATAATTCAGCAATAAAATTTTCAAGTCCACCACTTGGCATCTTCGTGCTGTGAAAATGAGTGTCGCGACAAAAACTTAATATCATTTGATCTCATTATATTCTGGTACGCTCAACTCTTCACTCCCAATTATGCTAATTTCTGCCATCTTTGTGCCGCCACCCCCGCATACTCTCCTCATCATGTCGCAATCTCCATGGCATTCGGCATGGTGTGTGTGTGTGTTGAGTGGCAAAATATATAATAAAATGAGTTGAGCCCAAACAGAAAAAAAAGAGGAAAGAGGAGGATGATTAATCAACGGAGGAAATTTTATAATAAAGCATTATAGAAGAGGGGTCGTCGTCATAATGATGGTGGTCTCTTGTTTCGCCTCATATCCTCTCTCTCACTCTCTCTTTATGCTTGATGTTTGTTGCAAAAGAATGAAAAAAAAAGGAAAATCGTCCACTCTCACCCCTTCTTGACATCTTTTGCCCCACACAACAGTTGTTCAACTTCAACGTTGTATATAATTACATGAGAGTGCATGCAAAATTCTCACAGAGAAACCTTTTCCCCAAAAAATTCAACGCACATACAATTCGAAATAATTATAAATTACACATAATGACGATTATGTACAGTACATAGTTCCCTTCGGCGTCCACCCTTAATTTATACCCAGCGCTCTTCAACCCTTTGTTTGAACATACAAAGGATGTCATGCACAATACAAGGGCGAAGTACCTAATTGAAGGAAACGCAGAAAACAATTTTAACCCACCCAGTCTTGTAGGGAATCAAAAAAGGATAAAGAATCGCCAAAAATATTCACCATTTTCCACTGGGGTCACAACGAAAAAAGCCAATAAAGTTTTGTAAAAATTCAAAAAAATTGGCCGCCATTCGCCATTTTGTCTCTTTCAATGCATGAAGCATATGTTTCAATGCTTCGTCATGAGCTTGTTGATGACAGTTTGACATTTCATTTTTTTTTTGGGAGAAAATAAAAAAAAATTGCGTATTTTTTAATTTAATTATCGTGGTAAATGTGTTTTACGTGTTGATTGAGTGATTTTTATATCTGAATACCTGAAGGATGAATTCCCGCACAGCCTGTGACCGTCTCAGCGAGCACATCATTGGTCGTGGAAAAGGTCTTGGGAAAGGTGGTGCCAAGAAACATCGTAAGGTTTTGCGTGACATCATCCAGGGAATCACAAAACCAGCAATCCATCATCTTGTCCGTCGTGGTGGTGTGAAACGCAAAGGATTCCAGCGCAGAGGATCTCTCAATTCGTGAAAAAGTCATCTTCAAGACGATCCACGACCATTGTTTTTGGATTGCTTTGTTTTGTAACGAGAGATGTGCTCGCTGAGACGGTCACAAGCTGTGCGGGAATTCATCCTTCAGGTATTCAGATATAAAAATCACTCTCGATCAACACGTAAAACACATTTACCACGATAATTAAACTAAAAAATACGCAATTTTTTTTATTTTTTCCCAAAAAAAAATGAATGAAATGTCAAACTCTCATAGACAAGCTCATGACGAAGCATTGAAACATATGATTCATGCATTGAAATGAACAAAATGGCGAATGGCGGCCAATTTTTTTGAATTTTTACAAAACTTTATTGCCTTTTTTCGTTGTGACCCCAGTGGAAAATGGTGAATATTTTTGGCGATTCTTTATCCTTTTTTGATTCCCTACAAGACTGGGTGGGTTAAAATTGTTTTCTGCGTTTCCTTCAATTAGGTACTTCGCCCTTGTATTGTGCATAACATCCTTTCTATCACGGCACCGTCATTGTTGAGTTGGTAGCTCTGCTGCTATGAAAGCCGAATAAGAACGGGGTGCTAAATCAAATTCAGCACACTGTCAATGTGGCTTTAATTGATTATAAAAAGAAAAACCAGAGAGAATTTGTTCATGAAAGTCCTTGAAATTGCTCGAAAAGTTGCAAAAGAATACAGAAATAAAAGGATTTAGAATGCAAGAAGGGGCGTATTAATTCCAAAGGGGTGTGCTTTAGTTCAAAAAGAATTTTTATTGTCAACAATAAGACACTTATTGAGGTTTGTGAAGAATTTAGAACAAATTGTAGTTGAACAGGGTGAATAGGGTTAACTTTTTGTTGGATGTAGAAACATAAAACAAAGAGAGAAGTTTTTCTTAAGAAACCTTAAGAAATCTTAAGACTATCTGACAAGCAAATTTCATCCTATATCTTATAGCTCAATTCAGCGGCTTAAACATCATTCAGATGGTATTATAAAATCAGTAAATTAATACTAACAAGGAGATGACCAAGCTGATGGGTCTTCGATTTGGCCCATCTTCGGGCAGGTGGTAGCTATGGGCCAAGGTGAATACCTCCCAAGAGGGTTGGTGCCAATGCGCCCTCCTTCTGCAGATATGCGTGGGTGTTGTGCTTTTGGCATGTCTTGGGTTTTTGACCAATATCTCGGTCTAGGGTTGATGGATTGCAATGAGCTTGGGATCGTTGGAAAGCTAGATAGATGGGCTACAAGTGGTCCGAAGAGACCAAAATTGTGGGGGCACCCCATGGGGCTCAAAAAGGGGCTTCTTTCGAACATTTGCATTTTTCTCCAAGAATAAATATATATATGCGGATGGTTCATATACCATAAGATGGGGTTCATGGAGTTGTACAATTCGTCCATACACGACTTTCTTGTGCGACAACGTTAAATACGAGTTTTCCTGCATTTTGTGAAAAATCAGTGATTTTTGTTCATTTGTTGCCATTTTGCGATGACAGCTCACAGGGTGCACCGGCAGATGTGTCTCCGTACAGTGGAAAAATCCCTTTGGGGAGAATTTTGGGATTTTCATGCTTTCTTCGTGGCAGTATTCAATGGATTTGGGTTCTCCACGATGATGACCATGCAATTGGACATTCTTTAGTGGTTGATGATGGCACATGCAATTATGCTATGTACATTTTTTCAACAAAACAAATTTATTTTCTTTCTCAAACCTCTCCAATGCTCCCGTACGTGTCTCATTCGGTGCAAATTCATGCAAAATTGTTAACTATGAGTGGTCAAGTGGTTGCCGATGGACATTGCTATATATATTTTTCAACATTTACCATTCTTTTTCCTCTTCAAAAAATTGAAGAAAATACAAATTAAAGGGAAATTTTATGTGTGCGGTGGGTGATTGCTGCTGATGGTAATTTTTCCTCTTCCTCTCTTTCAATGCAATATGTATATATTTATTGCAATTTTTTTTCTATTTTGAGGTAATTTTTCCTTCTTCTTCCACAACAACAATTTTTAAAGAAATTTAATTTATTTTATATTGAAAATAATAAAATTGGTAAATGTGGATTCTTCAGCAATTTTCAAGAAAATACAAATTAATTCTTCATCAACTTCTTCATATTACTTTGAGGTGATTTTTTTCTTCTTTTTCAACTATTTGAAGAAAATACAAATAAAAGGGAACTTTTTCCTTTAAATAAATAAATAAAATTATTATTTATTTAATTGAAAAAAATATTAAAATTGTTAATAGTGGTGAATGGACATTTTTTTTCTTTTATTGTTAAATGTATAATACATAGTAACATTTCTTTGTTCTTTACCAAATTTCTATTTTCATCTCCAACATTTTCTTTTAATGTTTAATGTTTTAATGGTGGTTTGTTGCTGATGGAAATCTCTTTTAATATACATAATTACCATTTTCTTCACCAACTTCTTCGTATTACTTTGAGGTGATTTTTTTGTTCATCTTCAACTATTTGAAGGAATGGGAGAAAATAATGAAATTTTGTTAATTGTGGTGGGTGGTAAATCTTTCTCTTCTTTTTCTTTGAGGTGATTTTTTTCTTCTTCTTCAATGACAACAATTTTTAAAGAAATTACATAAATAAATTGGTAAATGTGGTGGGTGGTAATTTTTCCTCTTCTTTTCCATAAGTTATTGCCATTTTTCACCAATGTCATAATAACACTTTGAGGTGATTTTTTTCTTCTTCTTCAATGATAACAATTCTTGAAGAAATTAAAATTGATAAATGTAGTAATTGATTGCCGATGAATAATATTAAAAAGGAAAAGAAACATATTGACAATTTACAGACATTTTCCAATCTTATATTGGGGAAATTTCTCTTCTTCTTCAACAACAACCCTGAGGAATCTTATCGTAAAAAATATTTATTGAAAACTATTTTTGCCTTTGTGATTTCTGCGGTTCTAACGGAAATATTTTTTAAATAAACACAATACGACCATGGTTTTTTGGGTATTTGCAGATGGCACAATTGAACATTTTTTTTTAATTTATCATGTCTTTTCCATTAAACATAAAAAGAGACATAATAAATATTTTAAAAAAATTATTTGGTGAAAGTTGAAGATGGTAACAATTTTAACACTTGAGGAAGAAATGTTTTGTGCCTTCCTTGGGTGTAAATTCGAGGATCTGGAGCTTCTTCACTGCAATTTGGTCACTTTTCGCAGTTTTAGAGTTGCAATTGGAAATGTTTTAAAACTTTTGTGCCAGCAATGATTTTTATTTTAACATCATTTTCATGGCTGCAGAGAGCATTGAAAATTTCGAAATTTAATTCTTTCACAACAATTAACATTGATTCTTCCATCCCCTCATAGGGTCCATGAAGTGAAATTTCACATTACATTTACCTCAAGCTCAAAAATACAATTGAAAAGCATTTTTAGAAGAGCTCTCAAAACAAATGTATTGCTGACAAAATATTATTAACAATTCCATCTGCAACACCCCTTAAAATTACCATTGACAAAAAGTAAAATAAATCAACTCACAAATAACCCCAAAGTAAAATTAAATTTAATTAATTCAATTTAAAAAATAAATTTGTTAATTCTTGCCAAATACCATCTTCAACACGAACCAAAGATCTGCATGACCTCACTAACCATCGAGGTACATGCCCTAGAGTGCCACAAATCCATTACAAACCAAATACCATGGTCATTTCTAGCTCAAATACAAATTTGCAAGCGTCTGGGTCGAAAGCTTTAATCAATCTGGCACTGGGTATCTTGTATGGCAAAATAGCCCTGTGGATGGTGTACTGGATTCTCTATTTTACAGTCCAGGGATCTAATCCCGCTACCGAATTTTCTTTTTTCCCCAAATTACCCTTTTTACCAATAAATTCCCATTGGAATGTCTCACAAATTGCCATGGGGAGTGTTCTGATGGTGGACAGAGTGGATGATGGACATACAATGTCTTTTCTTTGATATTTTCTCAACATTTCTTATACGTCATTGCTGAATATCATAAAAATATTAATAAAATCGCTTTGGGTTATAGGGAGTTCATTGAGATCCTTGGCATGAGCCTCAAGTGTTTTGCAGCCCATGGTCACATGTTGAAGATGGCCATAATTGTTAATTTTTATTCTTTCACATGGAAAATAAGTACAAAAATAATTCTTTCTACCTAAATATTTCACGGTGTGTATTATTACTATTATTTTACCATTCTTGTGGGTGATTTTAATGGTAAAATTATACATTGCAGATGGCAACATTTTTTCAACAATGCCATTTTTTCTAATATTTCCTAAAAATTCCTTTTCATTTGCAATGTCTCTCTTGCAAGAGTTTGAGGTGCGCTAATTCATCTTAAAAAATGGACCTTTAGGGGAGGGGGGGATGTGTTGAATAAAGATTTGCTGCATACACATTCATCAAATAATATTTTTAATACAGGACCTCTACGGTATATTAATAGTAATATATTAATGGTTCTGAACCTTCATCATTTTTCTTTTATTTTCATTAATTCATTATTTACATATTTTCATTTTTTTTAAATTTCTCATGTATCTCTTGCAAGAATTTAAGTTTGGCTATAAAGAACAAAATTTTAAGGAGGGGGTGTTTAATAAAAGAAGTAAATTTTTGATATAAAATATTTTAAATCATTCTTATTTTCTCTGGTAATTTGGAAGTTTTAGTGGACCATTTTCATTTTTTACAAGCCAAAAGGACAACGTTTTCACATGAAATAATGTAGAAAGG
Organism: Lutzomyia longipalpis; assembly: GCF_024334085.1. Taxonomy (NCBI): domain Eukaryota; kingdom Metazoa; phylum Arthropoda; class Insecta; order Diptera; family Psychodidae; genus Lutzomyia; species Lutzomyia longipalpis. The sequence continues at coordinate 18,102,903 of NC_074710.1, read as the reverse complement.
ATATTGGTAAATATGGAGTTTGTATTTGGCTAGGTTCTCCTCTCTCTTTCTCTTATGGGTCACCTCATTCTTCTAATGCACATGTAAATTGATGCAATAGGGGGTTGGAAACCCTTCATGAGATGAGTAAAATAATCTATCTATCCATCTTAACATCTTTGTAAATAATAAGAATGGGAAAAATGCAGTAATTTGAAGAATAATATATCATAAGAGTCATATTTTTTTTAAATAAACTTTTCCTAAAAAGTAGTAATGATAATTTTGATACATTATCTTTGGTTTTTAAATCATTAGAAATCCTTTTCTTTCGTCAAGTAAAAAAAACGAAGCCGTACAGAGAATTTTCTCTTTTTCTTACCACGGCTCGAGAATTTCATTCCATTTAATAGAAGAAGTTTTTAATTTCATGAATGTATTTAAGCTTATAATTTTTAAAGAATTATGGATCGGTTTTGATAAAAATCTTTTCTTTTCTTTTCTAACAACTTAAAATTTGTTGTAAGATTTTAATAGATGGTGTTTTTCACCGTTTTCTTTTTTTGTTCAACAAAAAGGAAAACAAAGACTTTTTGTTCTAAAAAAAAACGATAAAAAAAAGAGCTTTAAAGAGCAATGGAAAAGTAATGTTCATCCAAAGATCTGATTAAAGAAAGAAATAAAATGTCAAAATTTCTTAAGATATTTCCCATAATACCAAAAATCTTATAACTTACAAATTATTACTTCTTTTATTAAAAAGAAAAAGTGAACATGAATATCTTCTTCACATTCAGAATATCACTCACAAGAACTCCTCTTGCAAATAATTAAAATTGATTAAATTAGTTTTTCAATTAACAGTAATATTTTATGTTAAAATACTCTTTTCAATTAAAGGCAAGTAAAGAATGTATTATCTTCTATATAATAAAGAAAGGCCTGTTTGTTGGTAATCGTCGTTCCTTCTTTTCTATACAAATCCACACCGTTTGTCCGATCGCGATGAAATTTGGTACAGAGGCTCCTTATAACAGGCGGTTTCAGATGGCCGTATTCATTTTCCCCCCAAAGCCCCCCTTCAAGTAGCCCCCATATAAGTCATGCATTTTATAAGAATTTTTGAATTTGGCGCCTGAAATGTCGTATGAAAATGATTTCTTCTCTTTACAAATTTTTCTTTTGGGATTGATAAGTGGCCCTAATCTACCTTTAAATCATCATAATTTATTTTCTCTCTAAAATGTGCGCGAAGCGCAACAAATCCCCGCGCTTTGCTCCAATTTACCTCGTCAAAAATAAATATGTGCCTATATATTTATTTCCTTTTTATTATTAATTATGCTT